>NC_080671.1:271627313-271890616 GCF_030247195.1 Topomyia yanbarensis
TATAGTGTGTTTTAGTTTTAAGGGATTTGCGTCAAGCCGGCGCTAATCTATTCCGACAATGTGTTAGTGTCGGTTTCTGATGAGGCGAAGCCGAAACGCACATAGTATAAAATAAATCGTTTTTGCAAATATATATATATATATATATATATATATATATATATATATATATATATATATATATATATATATATATATATATATATATATATATATATATATATATATATATATATATATATATATATATATATATATATATATATATATATATATATATATATATATATATATATATATATATATATATATATATATATATATATATATATATATATATATATATATATATATATATATATATATATATATATATATATATATATATATATATATTATTTTGTTATGTTACATTATTTCAATGCCATATTCCTATATTCATTAATTAAAATATATACATGAAGCCGCAACCAGAGCAAGACTCAAGCTGGATGATGGCTACCTAGATTCATTCATACATAAATCATTCATCACTATAGGATTCTAATTTGATCGTTATATTCTTAACATTCATAAAATACATTATATTCAGAATTTCATACATTACATTTCATATACAAATTAAATAAAATTGGGTTGGGAGGGAGCATCAGGATTTCATTCAAGTTACGAGTATATCCCTGATTGAGCAAATCTATTTTATGTTATAGATGTGAAACATGCACAATAAAATTGAAATTTGAAATGGACGACCCGATTATAAGTAATGAACCAAGCTTTTCAATGTCTACACTTCATCAGCCGTCAATACACCAGGAGACTAATAAAAACGGGTCTTTACTGTACTGGTATCATCTATTTCCAGCAACACATGGATTGTCTCTATCATCACAATATTGATATAACCTTTGATTTCATTACTCATTATATGCACTATATTGTTTTATATTGCTCATTTACATAATTAAATTCATGGTATACGTTGTATTAATTGCATGTTGTTATATGATGTTCATTATGAATCATAATTTCCATTATATACATTATCCTGATAACATGTAATGCTATAAACACACTATATAACAATTGAATATTGGGAAGGGATGGGAGCAACAGGAAATCATACGAATTGAGGACTGGACGAGGGAACGTGGATAGCCAGCCCAAGTCACTTGAAGGAAACTTGTTTTCTTCAGAAGGTCTTATATGAGTTTGACGCACCCTTCTCAAAACAAACCATCAGGTGGGTAAAGCATGTATAGCGAAATTGTTTATCTTTTGACTGGAATATTATTGTTGGAAGGGACTCTTTTCCTCCTTTTTCCCCTGCGGGGTGTGCGTAAGTGTCTCTGCTTACGGGCCAGCCCAACCCGTTTTTGATTTCCCTTTAGTAACAGCAATAATGTGAAGGTTTCACGATAAACTATTTCGGGGCTACTGTAAGTCTACCCACATTCACTGGAAAAACCTTGAGCTGATGGTGGCTTCAAATCACATCACATCACATCACAAGGGGAACTTAAAATAGTCGGTCCTCGGAGCAAACGGAGAAAAAAATTTATGTATCATCATGCTATAAACACATTTTCCATAAAACAGATTAATTGTATCCACATTAAGCCCGGCTTATTTTATGTGCGGCTAAATGACGCAATGTGCATTTTATTTATTTTGTTTGCGAATATCGCGGATACACAAGTGAAAAGCTCCATTATTGTAAAACTGCACTCTAAGATACCTGCGTGGTTAAGGTTTGAGCATATTATTATTTATGAAAACATGGGGTAAAACGCGCCTCCTAAGAAAATAAGTTCATAGTTTATCTATAGAACATTAATTGGGAGAATTTCGTTAATATCATTCAACCAAAATTTCCCTCTGTAATCGCAATCATAACGCTTTGAAAAATGTTCAAAATTTTAATAATTCACAACAACAACGGGACAAAAAACTCGTTGGACTAACACTTATGGCATATTCGTTTTTGACAGTGCACTACACCGGTGTAGTCGGTGCTACACTCATTCAAACTTGGGTGTAATCAGTCTATCTCTTTCATTGCACTACACCGGTGTAGCACCAAGAAAAAACGAAAACGCCATTAATTTCGTTCTTCGTCGAAATTTCACAAAAGTGTAGCTTTAAATCGTCTTAGCTTATGCAATTAATAGGTTTTCAAAACAATTGTTCATTTCACATAATGAACAATTGTTTTGAAAACCTATTAATTGCATAAGCTAAGACGATTTAAAGCTACACTTTTGTGAAATTTCGACGAAGAACGAAATTAATGACGCTACTTCAGATTTTTTCTTGGTGCTGAGCCGAGTTTAGTAGCAATCGCCTCGAGCTCGACTGATTGACAACCCGTTTGTCTTGTGTGTAGCACGACAAATCACAGCGTGTTCAGCATGCTGAACCGTCTATCAAACGAATTTGAAGTGATAGTCACAAACGAGTTTTTTTGTCGTTGTTGTTCAGTGAATTATTAAATTTTGAAAATTTTTTCAGTTTTTTTAATTATCTGCCGAAGTTGACAATATAGATTAACACTTTATATGTTTTTAGACAGCTTGAACGAATACCTCTCGAACAAGCTATAGATTGTTGAAATCGGACTAATATCAAAAGAGATATTTAACATTAAATGCGGACGAAAAATTTTTATCATTTCCCATTGCCAGATATATGACCAAAAACATGTAATCTATTTTTAACGCCAAAACGGGTTATTTTAGGTCTATAGTATCTTCGGAGAATTTAATGGAGGCAATATGCCCTTTCTTTTGGTATTGTGCTTTTGCTGATTAATCCCTCTATGAGTGAGATATTTTCACAAATTTTCTTGGAAGTGATTATATCGAAATGATGTCTTCAGCAAATTTGTAGCTCTTACTTTTGCGCATAACTTTACTGAAGACTTCAAATATCTATTTTGAATACTTTAAAAGTTATGGCTTGTTGTTTGTTGATTACTCTTTGTCGCATATTTATTGTTCAATATAGTAATAATCCATTGAAATAAGCCAAACATTATTTCGATAAAACGAATTTTGTATTTCATTTTTCTATCTACAACCGCTAGAAATAATCACCGAACACTTCCAAGTTGTCTGGAAGGAACTTGATAACTTATCAGTGTAAAAATGTTCATTTGTGCGAACCTTCTGACTGCAATTTTTCTAACTTATAACCATCGGATCGATCTGAAACATATCGGAAAACGAAAAGCGAAATAAATAACTCCAAGCAACGGCGTAGCCAAGAGAAGGTTTTGGGGTTAAACACCATACAATCCCCCCCCCCACACCCAAAAAAAATATTGGATTGAAGTTGAAAATTTATTGATGCTGACTGATTTAATTCAATATTGCAATAACAATTATCTGATCCGTACATTGATAACCTGTTGTTGTAAACATTATGAGGATTTTTGATAAATTGTCGGAATGGGGTCCTGATATGTAACTGATCTATTGGTCTTGATTTCCTAGTTGTCTAATAGTATGAATATCAAATTCCTGCCTGAAAACATTCCAATAGATAATTCCAGAGTTCAATCATAATCCTAATCATTTCTTTTCAAATTTAGCTCGTTTTTGTAGAAATGTACTGTAATAAGGGTCTTTATTTAATAGGAAGCGAAGTTAAAATTGATTTAATGTCCATGAAACATAGAACTGTTCAACAAAAAAATGCATAACTTTCAACATTTGCTAAAAATGTTTTTGTCTTTCTCATTCACTCTAAAGTTCGTCAATCTAATCCCGACCCGGAGGGCCGAGTGTCAAATGCCAATCGACTGAGTTAGTCGAGATCGGAAAATGTCTGTGTGTGTATGTGGAAAAAATGTGACCTCTGCTTCTCAGAGCTGACTGGATCAATTTGCACAAAGTTAGTCTCAAATGAAAGGCACAATTTTCCCATCGGCTGCTATTGAATTTTTTATTGATTGGACTTCCGGTTCCGGGGTTACGAGTTGAAGAGTGCAATCACACAGCAAATTCCCATATAAACTGAAAAAAAATTTCAATATCAAATTTGTATTTTTGATGCCAAATGATTTTAAAAAGCATGAAAAATTGAGATGTTTGACAATAAATGACTTTTTTGGACTTTGGAACATTTTTGGCTTTCCCATATAGAAGGGTTATGCAATCACTCTAAAAATCGTCAATCATACCAGCCCGGAGGGAATATGCAGTGAGGGGTTGCTACTTTAAAATTAAAACTAGTTTAAAATTTCTTAAAAAGTTGAAAATTTTTGGCAGGACCCGGACCTCCCGGGTCTTTTTCCATGATCCGCCGCTGGTTTCAAGCGATGTTTCAGTATCACATAGTATTTCAAGATCGTGGTTGTCGATCCATTGTATGTATGTGCCAATCGTACTGAACATGTAATATACATTTCCACCATTGTATTGAACATAACCAGCCATGGAATCGTAGTCTGGACAAATAGGTGGATTGAAACATTTTTTTATTTTGGGAATGCGTCGAGTTGAGACGAAAACGTAATATGATTAATAACGAGGATAACACTTTCCGAATGTAGAGAGAAATTTATGAAAAATGACGATTTCCATTCGACTCTAGCAGGTCCTTATCGATTTTAATGAGCATTTGATTTTTGTTGTATGACCGATTATATGTATAGGTCAAATGTTCAAAAACAGTACTTGAGCAGTATTTTGAAACCGCCAATTTCGGATGTTTAGTATCTTCGATGAGTTTTACACACGTCGAACAGCGCATCATTTGATAAAATAATTTTGACGGTATATCGTCCAAGAAGTATTTATGGTGAATTTTCTCAGGTTAATATTCATGACTACAATAAAGTCTCAACAAATTCGCTAAAGACACGAACTCTGTTACTATTTTCTGAAAAATTAATTCTGCATAATTTTAAAACTTAAAAAATTACGGTTTCGGAATTATGCCGTTTGGACAGTAAGATCGATTTTCACCAAACTGAATTTCTGACTACGCCGCTGACTTCAAGTAAGTAGAAACAAAGTCGTTCTACACTCGTTCACAAGAAACTTCTTCGAATGCTGAATATCTATTATAACACATTGAAACTCCGATTTTATCAGCCAAATATGAACATATGTTTGATGGGTTCTAGCAGACGAACAAGACTGAATACGAGTAAATCCTTTCTTGAGCATGTTTTCCTTATCATGAAGATGGAAATTTGCAAAAATAAAAAGTTCATCATAATCAGAAATAGTTATCAGACTACATCAAGGAACGGGAAGAATATTTTAACAGCTTCAGTTTATTATAAGGAAGGAAATAAATATGTCCCGATTTAGTCAATGTCACCATTTTGTCATCCTAAAATACACCATGAGACTTATAAAAATGGGTCTTTATTGTATGAGTTATTCACTGTGTTTCACATTAACAGGTACATTTCATTTTCGGGGATTTTTTTTATTACATCGAACTACAACAACTTTTAGGTAGTTTTCAAGGGGTTATTTTATAGACTTCTTCCAAAACTGGGCGAACCTATTCCAATTCGTATACCAATTAATTGGTATACTTAAGGGTTTATATGTTGCAGATAGAGAAAATTAGACCCGCTTGTGCCCTAAGACGATTTTGCTAGATTTTCAGAGCACTGTGCACCCAGTGCATTAACGCAAGTTACGGAAGGTTATCGAAAAGTTTCGTGAAAATGAAAATTCCAGTAATGATGATGATTTTCCCAAACGGTTCGTTTTCGAGAGGTTTTTATTTGTTCTTTGGCATTAGGATTAGCGATAATTCAAATCAAGGATACTACTGGGAAGTCACCTTTAGAAAAAGTCGATGTCGAAGTAAAATTTGGAACTATGCACGCATGCACTTCAGAGATAGCGTGATATCAGGAGCTGCGATTTCATTTCAACGCTTTTTGTGAAAAGGGCGATACTTATAAATGTAAACATAAGGCTTTTTCATACATGCAAATGAGGGCTTTGAAACGCAACAAATTAACATAAAAATTTTGATTCTACGATTTTGCTTTCTTAAACTACAGCAAAAAATACAACGGGCGAAACTGTATTTTTGTTTGTTTATTTAAAGTTTCGCCCTCCACGCTCCATGCAAACGATACTTTTTTTGCTAGTAGTTTAGAGGCGAAACTGTTTTTTTTTCGTGTTTTTTTAGAATTATCAAGCTGATACCAGCTGTAAATAGTAACAATGATCGCTATTGAAAAAAATCCGGACGAAATCGGTGGTGTAAAACGGTAGTTATTGTAAAAAAACGTAAGGGCGATACTGCAATGCTGATAGGTGGGACCGAAAAAGTAAACAATCGCCAAAGGGGCGATACTATCATTTCGTCAATTTCAATTACAAAAACAAATTTTAATTTAATAATTTCAAATACTTTATGAAGTTTTGGGTTTTGATCACTGAATCATGCAATCTAGGATGTAAAAAACACAATAGTTCTTAAATATGAAATAAAACCAAGTCTGGAAATATTCACTGTTGATTTTCTTTGAAAGGTATCAATGCTAGTATCGCTTTTTTCAAGAAAAAGAGTTGATTTCCTAGTTCTCAGTCGCGTTGGAAAATTGAGTAAAGTATAAACTTCAAATCCATTCAACAAAAAAATTCGATTTTTTTGGCTCAGTACAATATATAACCCCTTTAGGAAAATTCAGTTTTCCCACCACAATGCATTGATTGAGGAATTTAGATATTTTATTAACAGAGCATTAGTAATAATTCGTTTGTATGTCTATTTTATTGGCCATTTTTTCGCTTTCCCATTGATTTGGTTTGAGATTTCTAGCACTGATGTTGTCCTATGCTGATTTGAGCGATTCTCTGAGTCCTGCCACTATCCCATGTAGTATGAGTTATCAAAAACATCGCGAAGCATCAAGTTCTAAATGTTTTCAAACGATATAATATCCGAAGAGAGTGATAAGAGTTATAAGAAATGTCTCATCACACTGTTAGGTGGATTAAAAGCGTTTTTAGATTAGAAAGATGGGTAGGTAATGTCAACGACATTACCGAAATGAAGTAGCATACATTTTAAGTTGTTAATACGAATGCTGCAATTTTTCCTAATTTCTGAAAGGTTTTATTAAAATAAGTTATTTCGGTATTTCTAGTGGAAATAGCGAAATAACGGTACAAGTATTTACGATTCTCGACTGCTGCCAAATGAATTGTTTCATTCTCATTAAATGTTATTTTCAGGGTTACCATATGAGTATAAATATGTTGGAATATTTCAGGTTTCGATGTACGTGTACCGATATTTCGGTATTTCCATTAGAAATAACGAAATGGATGGTTTTAATATAACCTATCAGAATATATTCAAAATTGTAGCATTCGCATTAACAGCCTAAAGTGTATTCTACTTCACTCCGGTTATGTCTCTGACATTACCCACCCATCGTTTTATAAAGGTATGTAGCCATATTTTATGAAATACTTGTTAAACGTTTAGCGTAGTACAATGTCCAATTTGCAAAATCCATTTGAGAAAATAAAAAAAAATAATAATTGTCGAAGCTATAGCAATTTCCGCCAAACGCTTTTTTTCAAAGAGGTTTGCCGTGACTACGATTCCAGTCCAACAGCACAACAGAAACCATCAAACTAAAAAAAAAATCATTAGTGTTTGTACCTGTGGTGTTCTTGAACGATCAATTACAAAAAAAAATCTTTTTCCGATTTTTCCAAAAAAATCACAATTTCCACCTGAAAAAATTATTAAAAACCTATTTTAATCCACCTAGCGGTGCAATTGTGCCTTTCTCAATCATGAATCACGAGAATGTGTGCGTTGTTTATATTCATTAAAAGAGTTCGAGTTCTAAAATTTTGAAAAAAAAACAGCCACGGTAATATTGAACTGAAAAACCTGTTTTAATCCACCTAGAGGTGCAATTGTGCCTTTCTCATTTCTCCAAACTATGATTTAGTAGCTGGTTCGTACAATATAACATTATGGTAATGTTTTTCATTCTTATTACACTTGGTAAGTATATATAAGAGCACCTTTTTGCATTCATCGCGGTATCGGTTTGAATCGGAGTTTTCTATGTGATCGCACTCCACAACCCGTAACTCCGGAACCGGAAGTCGGATGGAGATGGAATTTAATATCGGTTTCCGGGGACGCAACACCTTTCATTTGAGACTAAGTTGATCAAATCGGTCTAGCCATTTTTGAGAAACCAATATAACCGTTATTCTGAATTTGGATGCTTCCGGATCCGTCGATGGTGGCCAGTGTGGCCAAAGAGACTTTGAATGACTGTTGGTGACCTAGATCTACAAATTCAACAAATGTGTTTACATTTTGGAAAAAAATTCACCTTTTTACATTCATCGCAGAATTCGTTAGAATCGGGATTTGCTGCGTGATCGTACGTATCACCCTGTAATTCAGGAACCAGAACTCGTATCCACACAAAATTCAACAGCAGCTGATGGACCTTTCATTTAAAATCAAGTTTGTCAAAATCGGTTCAGAAAATTCCGAGAAACCGATGTGGACAAATCAACAAATTTTGTTTTGTAACCATACTCTTCAACTCGTAATCCGGAACAAGATGTCGGTTGAAAATGAAATTCAATAGCAACCTATGGGAATATTATACCTTTCATTTGAATCTTAGTTTGTAAAAATCGGTTCAGTCATCTCCGAGAAACCGATGTGGACATTTTGTTAACAAATCCGCACATACACACATACATACATACATACATACATACATACATACATACATACATACACACATACATACACACATACATACACACAGATATTTTGCGATCTCGGCGAACTGAGTCGAATGTTATGAGTCGGTTAGAAAGTCGGTTTTTGGAGCAATTGCATAACCTTTCTATATGAGAAAGGCAAAAGAATAATATTTAGCTTAATCAGCATGAGTTCAATAGTATTTTCATGTGATTATATTTTGAAATGATGGTGGAATGGGTTTGAAAGTGGAGGGAATGGGGGGTTAGTAGAGTGGGAGTGGAGGATGCGTCAGAAATCCTTCATCTTATTTCGGTATACGGGATGGATGCAGGAAATGCGGGCGTGAGGGTGGTCCAAGGGGAGGGGAGTGATGAAGGATGGAGGTGTAAGGGCAAGACGGAGGGGGGGAGGGGGGCGGCGACGCAATACTCAACTGCATATTTTGTCTTCCATTTGAGACTTGGTTTGAGAAAATCGGTTCAGTCATCACCGAAGAACCGATTTGACTTTAATTGTGGAATATGCCCGGAATTCCGGACTTCCGGAATCGTCGATAGTAGGCAATATATTCAAAGAATGTTTGATTGGCAATCAGTGATCTAGATCTGCGATTAGAAGTTATTTGGTGACCATTTCAATAGTTTTTAGCCTCTGAGGTATTACGATTGTACCGATTTATATGGGAAATTCCAGTGTATCCTTACTAACACCCCTGTAACTCCGGAAGCAAGAGTCAGAACCGAATGAAATTCAGCAGCAGTCAATGGCATTACTGTATCTTTCATTTGAAATCAAGTTTGTAAAAATCGGTAGAGAATTCGTTGGGGAATGGGTGTGATATTAGCTTAGGAACTTGGCGAGTTCCCCGGGGGCGTCATGACCTGTCATAGGTGGCCAATTTGGTCAAAGCTGCTTTGATTGATCATTAGTGATCCAGACCCGCAAACTAGAGTAATGTTACATCAATTTTAATATGTTTTACATCATTTGAACATCATGGTGGTACCAGTTTATATGGGAATTTGCTGTGTGACCGCACTCTTCAACCCGTAACTCCGGAACCGGAAGTCGGATCAACTAAAAATTCAATAGCAGCTTATGGGAGCGTTATACCTTTCAGATGAAACTAAGTTTGCGAAAATCGGTTCAGCCATCTCTGAGAAAATTGTGTGAGTTTAAATGACACACACACATACACACACACACACACATACATACACACACACAGACATTTGCCGATCTCGACGAACTGAATCGAATGGTGTATGACACTCGGCCCTCCGGGCCTCGGTTAAAAAGTCGATTTTTACAGTGATTGCATAGCCTTTCTTTATATGAGAAAGGCAAAAAGGTGCGAAATCGGCAAAGTCCCAAAAAGTCGATTTTTACAAAAAAAAAATTTTCGAGATAACACAAAATCTCGACGTTTCATGCATTTTAAAGATGTTTGGCATCAAAAATACGAATTCGATTTCTGAAATTTCATGAGGTCCCCCCTTTGAAAAAAAATTTGAGTTCCGGCTTATATGGGAATTTCATATGTGACCGGACGGTTTAGTCTATATTTCCGGAACCATATAAGCGATCCGTACGAAATTTTATAGACATCTATGGGGATATTATAGCTATCATTTGGGACTAAGTTTGTGAAAATTGGCCCAACCATTTCCGGGAAACTGATGTGAGTTCGTAAATTTTGAAAGATGGCCGCTTTTCCCGGGCACTTCCGGAACCGTCTATGGTGGTTAATGTAGTCAACGAAAGTTTGGTTGGCCGTCGGTGACCTAGAACAGCAAATTTAAGTTGTTTGAGAGACATTTTAGCGAAATTTTTACCTTTTTTGCTTTCATCGGAGTATCGGTTTGAATCATAATTTGCTATGTGATCGCACGCCACAACCTGTAACTCCGGAACCGGAAGTCGGATCGGGATGAAATTAAATAGCCATTTACGGGGACGCAATACCTTTCATTTGAGGCCAAGTTTAGTCGAATCGGTCTAGCCATCTCCGAGAAACCGATGTGACTGTTATTCTGAATTTAGATACTTCCGCCGGGGCTTCCGGAACCGAGGATGGTAGCCAATGTGGCCAAATAGACTTTGAATGGATGTTAGTGATCTAATACTACAAATCGAAGCAGTTGTGGTCATATTTTGGAAAATTTTTCACCTTTATACATTCATTGCAGAATTTATTAAAATCGACATTTTCTGCGTGTTCGTACTTATCACCCTGTAATTCCGGAACCGGAAGTCGGATCCATTAGAAATTCAATAGCAGCCTATGGGAACGTTGCACCTTTCATTTGAGACTAAGTTTGTCAAAATCAGTTCAGCCATCTCTGAGAAAAATGAGTGACATTTTTGGTCACATACACACACACATACACACACACATACATACATACACACATACATACACACACAGACATTTGCCGAACTCGACGAACTGAATCGAATGGTATATGTCACTCGGCCCTCCGGGCCTCCGTTAAAGAGTCGCTTTTCAGAGCAATTGCAATACCTTTCTATTGAGAAAGGCAAAAATTCAAAACAATAATATGAAAATTTTGACGAAAAAATGGAATCGTTCAAGGACACGGCAGTTAAATTACGAACAAGTAAAAAAAAAGTTTTGAGATCGGATGAAAACTTTTCCGGCAATCGTAGGTACCGCGAAGACGCTTTTGGGAAACATAATTTCGAAAAATCACGTTCAAAGTTTCAAGTACCGTAAACCGGGGTGACATTGATCACTTTTCGAAGTAATCATTGCATATTTTTAGACGCAATGCATTTTTTTCAAGTTTAATATTTTTAAACCATGTACTGATGTAAGGAGAACAAGATTGGATGGTTTTACCTAAAATTGTCCTCTTACAGCTATTTTTACAAAAATGATTTCAAGTTGATGTCCGTTTTCGTATTCCGGGGTGACTTTGATAACCTGCATGTTCACCCACATTAAGTTCTTGATGTCAATGTTTTTCATTCAAATGTTTGTTTAAACTAATTCTGGAAAGATACTCATTGTTAAATAGGTGTTAATTGGTATTATACAAAGTATTCAATGTACTGTAAAATTCGATTAACCAAAATTCGTATAATTTGTGTCCAACTAGAATAAAAGATTCTGAAAACCTTTAAAACTGCTAAATTGTTTTATTTCAGTGCTTTATCAATGTACAAAATGTTTCATCCATTTTAACACGTTGGAATATTGAACAATAAAAAAAAGTTTCGAGTTTTAGCTTAAAAAAATTTGAAACAATTGTCAACTAGTTTCACAAAAAATTGTATTTAAAATAAACAAACTCTTTAAAGTAAATTTGGTACATCCCACTCTAAAGGAAAATAAAATCTCGCTTGTAATTTATTACTCTTGCTCAAATCTGAGATTTATATGTTTTATAAAAAATAGACACTTTATGAAGCTTCGTAAAAATAAGGTAAAGTCAAATTTCGTTTTTTTATAGTTTTGTACCCAAAAACCGAAAAAAATACTCAAAAAGTATAACAAACCAGTATTTCATAAGTTTAGAGTAAAAATCATTTCAAACTAAAATGATTCGGTAGACTATTCTGGTTTAATAAGCGATCTACGAAAAAAGTTTAGAGTGATCAAAGTCACCCCGATGGTCAAAGTCACCCCGGTTTACGGTATAAGCAACATCTCCCTAAGGGAGCAAGATGAAAAACGCTATAACTTTGCGTCCACTGCTCCGATCTCTATAAAAATTTAATGTAACATTCTTAAGAACCTGAGCTTTACAATAGAAGAATAAAATAAAGATCGATCTTTTGGCCGACCTCAACATATACCAACATACCCCTTAAGAACCTTAGAAAGTTTCCAAAATGGTTTAGAATATGGCTTGACTTGTTCAACCTCTTTCGTGAAATTTTCATTTCTTAAGTGGATGATCACGAGAATTTTGATATTGACGTCTTCGAACATTCTTCAAGCGAATTAGAAGTTGAAGATCGTCGTCAATAATAGGAACTATTAAATTTTATCTGTGTTGTTGGTACTGATAAATTTCTAGCATCAACTATAGAAACACTTAAATTTGGCAATGCCGTATCAATGTCAGCTTTATTTTGTAAATCATGATCATGATTAAAATTCTTCTCAATATAAGCTTTGTACCTTTCCCAATTCGCTTTATGATAATTAAATACTGAGCTAATGGGATTGGAAAAAGCTTCTTGAGAAAGTGCAAAAGTTACTGGAAGGTGATCAGAATCAAAGTCAGTATGTGTAATCAATACGCTACAAATGTGACTTTGATCTGTCAAAACCAAATCAATTGTTGATGGATTCCTTACAGACGAATAGCACGTATTTCCATTCGGGAACAAAATTGAATAACAACCAGCAGAGTAATCATTAACCTTTGCGTCCCCGTGATACTTTTCATTCATCAATTGAGGTGTTCAATTCGCTCTAGTTTTAACAATTGTCAACGGATTTCAATCAAACCACATGGGAATTCACTCAAGTTTCTTAGGCTGTATATGTTGGTCATGTCAGATAACCGGTTCCGGATTTATATGGAAATTTCGTGGGGTATGTCCGAGGGTCATTTAAGCTAATTTCTTTAACTTTTCAACGTCTAGCTATAAGTTTGGTATTATTATAGCCCGTACATGATCAAAACGTATATTCAAACCCTTCGAAGTCATTTTGGGATGGTAATGGCCCCATCCGGGCATCCTGGAACCGGTTCCGGGGGACCTAGTAAATCCGAAATGCTCTATCTTTATCAATACTCATATCAAATATTACAAATTTTCATGAAAAATACACAACGATGCAAATTGGATTCTCATAGACTATTCCTGGACCCTTTCGGAAGCATCCGGGACATCCAAGAACCTATTCTGAGAGATTTTCTGAACGGATTTCCGGAAACAGCAAGCTTTTTCTATGAAATATCTATAAAAAACGTTTTTAATCCACCTAACAGTGTGATGAGACATTTTTTATAACTCTTATCACTCTCTTCGGATATTATATCGTTTGAGAACATTTAGAACTTGATGTTTCGCGATGTTTTTGATAACACATACTACATGGGATAGTGGAAGGAATCCGCATAGGCATAGGACAACATCAGCGCTAGAAATCTCAAACCAAATCAATGGGAAAGCGAAAAAATGGCCCATAAAATAGACATATAAACGAATTATTGTTAATGCTCTGTTAATAAAATATCTAAATTCCTCAATCAATGTATTGTGGTGGGAAAACTGAATTTTCCTAAAGGGGTTACATATTGTACATAAAAAATTTTAATCGATTTGAAGTTTATACTTTACTCAAATTTCCAACGCGACTGAGAACTAAGAAATCTACGCTTTTTCTTGAAAAGGGCGATACTAGCAGTGATACCATTCAAAGAAAATCAACAGTGAATATTTCCAGACCTGGTTTTATTTCATATTTAAGAACTATTGTGTTTTTTACATCCTAGATTGCATGATTCAGTGATCGAAACCCAAAACTTCATAAAGTATTTGAAATTATTAAATTAAAATTTGTTTTTGCTATTGAAATTGACAAAATGATAGTATCACCCCTTTGGTGATTTTTTACTTTTTCGGTCCCACCTATCAGCATTGAAGTATCGCCCTTACTTTTGTTTACAATAACTACCGTTCTACACCACCGATTTCGTCCGTGTTTTTTCAATAGCGATCATTGTTACTATTTACAGCTGGTATCAGCTTGATAATCCTAAAAAAAATACGAAAATAACAGTTTCGCCTCTAAACTGCTAGTAAAAAAGTATCGCCCTGTTTGTTTGCATGGAGCGTGGAGGGCGAAACTTTAAATAAACAAACAAAAATACAGTTTCGCCCGTTGTATTTTTTGCTGTAGTTTAAGAAATCAATATCGTAGAATCAAAATTTTTAGGTTAATTTGTTGCGTTTCAAAGCCCTCATTCGCATGTATGAAAAAAGCCTTATGTTTACATTTGTAAGTATCGCCCTTTTCACAAAAAGCGTTGAAATGAAATCGCAGCTTCTGATATCACGCTATCTCTGAAGTGCATGCGTGCATAGTTCCAAATTTTACTTCGACATCGACTTTTTCTAAAGGTGACCTCCCAGTAGGGTTCGTCACGGTTGCGGTAATTACCGCAACCGCGCGGTATTTACCGCACCCGCACCGCAAAAACTGCGGTACGGTGAGACACTTTTTCCCGCGGATGCGGTGCGGGAAATGAGCATTTACCGCGCTTTATTACCGCTACCGCGCTTCAAAAAATAATTGATAAAGTATGCAGTCTGCATTAAAAAGTGAATTAAAACTATGACTTTTACCATTTCAGAAGGACGCAACTAGATTTATTTTCTGAACGAATGCTTATCAATGTCATTATTAGGAACATCTCTCTCTATCTCAGAACGTTCGATTTTTATTTATTACTCTACAATAGAGAAACATGATAAACATTTAATTGCTCTAATTTCCATAGACTTGACAATGATTTGAAAAGAAATCCGAATATAATTTCTATTCGACCTATCGCTACTTGATTTTTTACATTTTGGTCATTCAAATATGATAAAACATACTGTTACTAAGAAATAAAATCTATAAACTGTGTCCAATATAATTTGGCACCATTATTTTTACGACATATTTTGAAAACTATTTGTTTTATACTTCAAAGAAAAAATTTACAAACGAACCTTTTCAAATACATAAAACGCAAAATCCAATCATTGAAAAACAATTGAATTTTTCTGTCAAATCCAATTACAAAATGCATCATTTCTCCTGATTCCTCTTGGTAATCGTGGAATTATGAATCCTTTTCAATGGCATTTTCTCGACAGTGAATTTTGATTAATTTGGAGAACTTAGAGATGAACTAATGATACTACGACTTAAAAACAATCCAAAGAATGTAATTATCATCCTCAAACCAAACGAATTTGGAGGAATTTTTTTTTTCGCGTGCGTCCATCGTTCGTCCAACTGGGAATATTTTCTACCAAATTAACGAATAATTTTTTTCAGTTAGGAGTATTTTGTAACTTTTTCAAAGTAAAGCTTTCGAAGTTAGTGTAGGGCATTGCGATTTTTGTTGTGTTTCTCAAAGTCTGCCTCAAGGTCTGCTGACAAATGTCAAAGTTATCCCAGATGCCAAATTTTGCATGGTTTGGACAGTTTTTGCCTTAATTGAAAATTTATTTCGAAACTTTAACCTTGGGGTT
This sequence comes from Topomyia yanbarensis, assembly GCF_030247195.1. Classification (NCBI taxonomy): domain Eukaryota; kingdom Metazoa; phylum Arthropoda; class Insecta; order Diptera; family Culicidae; genus Topomyia; species Topomyia yanbarensis. The sequence continues at coordinate 271,643,280 of NC_080671.1, forward strand.
AGGTATTTTTACATAGAATCTGTATACAAAGTTTGAAAGAAATCGGTTAAGTAGTTTTTGAATGGAAGGTAACACCGCAAATCATGTTTTTCCTGATACGTTCTACAAAAAGCTTCGTCATCGAGTCGTTTGTCGATATTTTTGCATGGAAAAATTACAGCATGTTATTGAAATGATACACTATAATGTACAAAAGTTTTGATCAGTTCGCTTCACGCAAAGTTTCAAAAAAATCGAGAAAAAGTGTTTTTTTTTCACGCCAAAACCCTTATCACTCTTAATAAAACTTGCAAAGTTGAATATTTTCATGAATGTTACATTCTGAGGAGTCCGTCAAAGGTAATTTTCGTGTAAATAAGAATAACATTTTACTATATATGGCTACACAAAACAAATTATTAATTTTTCAACACAATTTTTATAATGCATGATTTTTACCGCATTACCGCGCGGTGCGGTAAATGCAATGTGGTTGCGGTAAGCGGTGCGGTTTTATTTTTTTTTTTGCGGTTGCGGTGCGGACTATCCATTTACCGCCCACATCCGCACCGCGACGAACCCTACCTCCCAGTAGTATCCTAGATTTGAATTATTATCGCTAATCCTAATGCCAATGAACAAATAAAATCCTCTCGAAAACGAACCGTTTGAGAAAATCATCTTCATTACTGGAATTTTCATTTTCACGAAACTTTTCGATAACCTTCCGTCACTTGCGTTAATGCACTGGGTGCACAGTGCTCTGAAAATCTAGCGAAATCGTCTTAGGGCACCAGCGGGTCTAATTCAGAACTATCTGCGCGGCGAATTAAATCTGTAAAGAATACTAAAAATTAATTTCTGTTCCATAATTTTCAGTTCAGCAATTCGAGAGATCGTGCTCACCGCAAGCCAGGGTTGCCAAAATTAAATCTGTATTTTTGTCCTTAAAAATCTTTTCATCTGTATTTATTCTTCGAAAAATCTGTGTCGATATCTGTATCGAATCAGTTGAGTCGTTTAACCTGGATTTTGCTGGATTCTTCTTCATTTAAATACTTTTGTTGATATATAATATTATATACATTAGGTCGACCCATGTAGCTATCGAATTTTCGGACAAAAAATTGAGAATTAACAAAGTCACAGAGCATTACAATTAACGTTTCTGGAAATAGACTTCACCCAGGCATTTACTGGGTGCTAACCTGAGTGTATTACAAACCATTACCTTTCAGAATGTACGACCACTCTCAAAAGTAAATATATATTTTAATATAGAGGGCTAAACTGAGAGAGACGCAGTGGATGTATTACTCAAACAGAAAAAATTATTTCAAAAAATAGTTTTTGTAACATCATTTCTCAAAAATCTGTATATCTGTACATACACACAAAAATCTGTATATCTGCAAATACAGATTCTTGGTCTGAAAATGGCTGAAAAATCTGTATAAATGCAGATTATTCCGTATTTTTGGTAACCCTGCCGCAAGCCATGAAAAATAGACTACGTTGTGAAGCGATGGTCACTATTTATTAAAAAATCACGGTTAAATAAAAAATTAAACTATTAAAAAAATTCAAATAGTTTATAATTTTCACAAACTTATTAGGAAAAATTGTTTAATAAGCTTTCGTAATATTGTGTAGGAAAAAAGCTGAAAATTTCAGTATTTTCTATATCTGTAACATATAAACCCTTAAGTATACCAATTAATAGGTATACGAATTGGAATAGGTTCGCCAAATTTTGGAAGAAGTCTATAAAATAACCCCTTGAAAACTACCTAAAAATTGTTGTAGTTCGATGCAATAAAAAATCTCCAAAAATGAAATGTACCTATTAATGTGAAACACAGTTAATAATACATACCATAAAGACCCATTTTGATCAGTCTCATGGCGTATTTTAGGCTGACAAAATGGGGACATTGACTAAAGCGGGCAATTTTTTTCCTTTATAATAAACTGAAGCTGTTAAAATATTCTTCCCGTTCCTTGATGTAGTCTGATAACTATTTCTGATTATGATGAATTTTTCATTTTTGCATATTTCCATCTTCATGATAAGGAAAACATGCTCAAGAAAGGATTTACTTCAATTCAGTCTTGTTCGTCTGCTAGAGCCCATCAAACATATGTTCATATTTGGCTGATAAAATCGGGGTTTCAATGTATTATAATAGATATTCAGCACTCGAAGAAGTTTCTTGTGAACGAGTGTAGAACGACTTTGTTTCTACTTACTTGAAAACAGCGGCGTAGCCAAAAATTCGGTTTGGTGGGAGTTTGGTGAAAATCGATCATACTGTCCAAACGGCATAATTCCGAAACCGTAATTTTTGAAGTTTTAAAATTATGCAGAATTGATTTTTCAGAAAATAGTAACAAAGTTCGTGTCTAGCGAATTTGTTGAGACTTTATTGTAGTCATGAATATTAGCCTGAGAAAATTCACCATAAATACTTCTTGGACGATATACCGTCAAAATTATTTTATCAAATGATGCGCTGTTTAACGTTTGTAAAACTCATTGAAGATACTAAACCTCCGAAATTGGCGGTTTCAAAATGATGCTATCTTGACCTTAAATTACTGTTTTTAAACATTTGACCTATACATATAATTGGTCATACAACAAAGGTCAAATGCTCATCAAAATCGATCAGAACCTGCTAGAGTCGAATGGAAATCGTCATTTTTCATAAATTTTTCTCTACATTCGGAAAGTGGTATCCTCGTTATTAATCATATTACATTTTCGTCTCAACTCGACGCATCCCCAAAATAAAAACCTGTTTTAATCCATCTAGTGGTGCAATTGTGCTTGTCTCATTTGTCCAGACTACGATTCCATGGCTGGTTATGTTCAATACAATGGTGGAAATGAATATTACATGTTCAGTACGATTTGCACATACATACAATGGATCGACAGCCACGATCTTGAGATACTATGTGATACTGAAACATCGCATGAAACCAGCGGCGGATCATGGAGAAAGACTCGGGAGGTCCAGGTCCTGCCGAAAATTTTTAACTTGTTAAGAAATTTTAAACTAGTTTTAATTTTAAAGTAGCAACCCCTCACTGCATACTCCCTCCGGGCCGGTATGATTGTCGATTTTTAGAGTGATTGCATAATGAGAAATATTTCTATATTAGAAAGGCAAAAATGTACCAAAGTCCAAAGAAGTCAATTTTTGTCAAACATCTCAATGTTTCATGCATTTTAAAGTCATTTGGCATCAAAAATACAAATTTGATTTTGAAAATTTTTCATTTCAGTTTATATGGGAATTCGCTGTGTGATTGCACTCTTCAACTTGTAACTCCGGAACCGGAAGTCCAATCAATTAAAAATTCAATAGCAGCCGATGGGAAGGTGTACTTAGACTAACTTTGTGCAAATCGGTCCAGCCATCTCTGAGAAACAGAGGTCACATTTTTTCCACATACACACATACATACACAGACATACACACACAGACACAGAGATCTCGACGATCTCAGTCGATTGGCATATGACACTCGGCTCTTCGGGTCGGGATTAGATTGACGAATTTTAGAAAGAATGAGAAAGGCAAAAACATTTTTAGCAAATGTTGAAAGTTATGCATTTTTTTGGTGAGCAGTTCTATGTTTCATAGACATTAAATCAATTTTAACTTCGCTTCCTATTAAAGAAAGACCCTTATTACAGTACATTTCTACAAAAACGAGCTAAATTTGAAAATAAATCTGAGGATTATGATTGATTACAGAACTCTGGAATTTTCTATTGGAATGTTTTCAGGCAGGAATTTGATACTGATGCTATTAGACAACTGTGAAATCAAGACCAATAGATCAGTTACATATCAGGACCCCATTCCGACAATTTATCAAAAGTCCTCATGATGTTTACAACAACAGGTTATGAATCTATGGTTCAGATAACTGTTATTGTAATATTGAATTAAATCAGTCTGCATCAATAAATTTTCAACTTCAATCCAATATTTTTTTTGGGTGTGGGGGGGGGGGGGGGTTGTATGGTGTTAAACCCCAAAACCTTCTCTTGGCTACGCCGTTGCTTGGAGTTATTTATTTCGCTTTTCATTTTCCGATATGTTGCTGATCGATTGATGGTTATAAGTTAGAAAAATTGCAGTCAGAAGGTTCGCACAAATGAACATTTTTGTATTGATAAGTTATCAAGTTCCTTCCAGACAACTTGGAAGTGTTCGGTGATTATTTCTAGCGGTTGTAGATAGTAAAATGAAACACAAAATTTGTTTTACCGAAATAATGTTTAGCTTATTTCAATGGATTATTGCTATATTGAACAATTAATAGGCGACAAAGAGTAATCAACAAACAACAAGTCATAACTTTTTAAGTATTCAAAATAGATATTTAAAGTCTTCAGTAAAGTTATTCGCAAAAGTAAGAGCTACAAATTTGCTGAAGACAGCATTTCGATATAATCACTTCCAAGAAAATTTGTGAAAATATCTCACTCATAGGGGGATTAATCAGCAAAAGCACAATACCAAACGAAAGGGCATATCACCTCCATTAAATTCTCCGAAGATATTATTGGCCTACAATAAGCCGTTTTGGCTTTAAAAATAGATTACATGTTTTTGGTCATATTTCTGGCAATGGGAAATGATAAAAATCTTTCGTCCGCATTTAATGTTAAATATCTCTTTTGATAATAGTCCGATTTCAACAATCTATATCTTGTTCGAAAGGTGTTCGTTAAAGCTATCTAAAAACATACAAGCTGTTGATTTATAATGTCAATTTCGGCAGATAATTTAAAGGAACTGCAAAAACGCCATTTTTACACATTCAAACATTCATATCTTGGAAACTAAACATCAGAATCAAAAATAAATCAATAGCGTTCATACTGTTTTTTAGTTCTTTCATTTAAAATTGGTTTGGATAAGATCGGTTCAGCCATTGCTGAGAAACACGAATGAGAATTTGTCCGTTACATACACAGACACACACACACACACACAGACATTGTCCCAAATCGTCGAGCTGAGTCGATTGGTATATAAGACTCGGCCCTCCGGGCCTCGAAAAAAATCTTGAAAGTTTGAGCGAATTCTATACATTTCTTTTATAAGAAATGTAAAAACATATACTTGTCATGCGGCACATCAAATTATATCACCATGATGATGTATGAACAATGAAATCTTGTTATAGGTCATCTAGACATACGGGGATACTTTAGGACCGCATCCTGATATTCCGGAATCCGGTTCTTCGGAACAACCATTTTTGGTAAATATGCCTATCATGCGGCACATCAAATTACATCAGTTTGATGATCTATGAACATTGCTATTACGTCGTATGTCATCCGGCCACAAAGGACACTTTACGACCGGTTTAGGATGTTCCGGACTCCGGTTTTACGGACCAAACATTTTTGGTCAATATGCCTGTCAGAGTCGAAATATGTTTGTTATATTTCTTATAAAAGAAATGTATAGAATTCGCTCAAACTTTAAAGATTTTTTCCGAGGCCCGGAGGGCCGAGTCTTATATACCAATCGACTCAGCTCGACGATTTGGGACAATGTCTGTGTGTGTGTGTGTGTGTGTGTGTTTGTGTGTGTGTGTGTTTGTGTGTGTGTGTAACGGACAAGTTCTCATTCGTGTTTCTCAGCAATGGCTGAACCGATCTTATCCAAACCAATTTTAAATAAAAGAACTAAAAAACAGTAAGAACGCTATTAATTTGTTTTTGATTCTGATGTTTAATTTCCAAGATATGAATGTTTGAATGTGTAAAAATGGCGTTTTTGCAGTTCCTTTAAATTATCTGCCGAAACTGACATTATAAATCAACAGCTTGTATGTTTTTAGATAGCTTCAACGAACACCTTTCGAACAAGATATAGATTGTTGAAATCGGACTATTATCAAAAGAGATATTTAACATTAAATGCGGACGAAAGATTTTTATCATTTCCCATTGCCAGAAATATGACCAAAAACATGTAATCTATTATTAACGCCAAAACGGCTTATTGTAGGTCAATAGTATCTTCGGAGTATAATGGAGGCAATATGCCCTTTCTTTTGGTATTGTGCTTTTACTGATTAATCTCCCTATGAGTGAGATATTTTTACAAATTTTCTTGGAAGTGATTATATCGAAATGATGCCTTCAGCAAATTTGTAGCTCTTACTTTTGCGAACTTTACTGAAGACTTCAAATATCTATTTTGAATACTTTAAAAGTTATGGCTTGTTGTTTGTGGATTACCTTTTGTCGCCTATTTATTGTTCAATATAGTAATAATCCATTGAAATAAGTCAAACATTTTTACGATAAAACGAATTTTGTATTTTATTTTTCTATCTACAACCGCTAGAAATAATCACCGAACACTTCCAAGTTGTCTGGAAGGAACTTGATAACTTATCAGTACAAAAATGTTCATTTGTACGAACTTTCTGACTGCAATTTTTCTAACGGCGTAGCCAAGAGAAGGTTTTGGGGTTCAACACCATACAACTCCCCCCCACTACACAAAAAAAAATGGATTGAAGTTGAAAATTTATTGAGGCAGACTGATTCAATTCAATATTATAATATGAATTATCTGATCCGTACATTGATAACCTGTTGATGTAAACATCATGAAGACTTTTGATAAATTGTCGGAATGGGGTCCTGATATGTAACTGATCTATTGGTCTTGATTTCACAGTTGTCTAATAGCATCAATATCAAATTCCTGCCTGAAAACATTCCAATAGAAAATTCCAGAGTTCTGTAATTAATCATAATCATCAGATTTCTTTTCAAATTTAGCTCGCTGTTGTAGAGATGTACTGTAATAAGGGTCATTATTTAATAGAAAGCGAAGCTAAAATTGATTTAATGTCTATGAAACATAGAACTGCTCACCAAAAAAATGCATAACTTTCAACATTTGCTAAAAATGTTTTTGCCTTTCTCATTCACTCTAAAATTCGTCAATCTACTCCCGACCCGGAGGGCCGAGTGTCGTATGCCAATCGACTAAGTTCGTCGAGATCGGAAAATATCTGTGTGTATATGTGTGTGTATGTGTGTATGTGGAAAAAATGTGACCTATGTTTCTCAGAGATGGCTGGATCGATTTGCACAAATTTAGTCTCAAATGAAAGGTACAACCTTCCCATCGGCTGCTATTGAATTTTTTATTGATTGGACTTCCGGTTCCGGAGTTACGAGTTGAAGAGTGCAATCACACAGCAAATTCCCATATAAACTGAAATGAAAAATTTTCAAAATCAAATTTGTATTTTTGATGCCAAATGGTTATAATGCATGAAATATTGAGATTTGATGTAAACTCGAAAAAATAATGTTTGACAAAAATTGATTTTTTTTGGACTTTGGTACATTTTTGCCTTTCTCATATAGAAAGGTTATGCAATCACTCTAAAAATTGTCAATCATACCAGCCTGGAGGGAGTATGCAGTGAGGGGTTGCCACTTTAAAATTAAAACTAGTTTAAAATTTCTTAACAAGTTGAAAATTTTCGGCAGGACCCGGACCTCCCGGATCTTTCTCCATGATCCGCCGCTGGTTTCATGCGATGTTTCAGTATCGACACATAGTATCTTAAGATCGTGGCTGTCGATCCATTGTATGTGTGTGCAAATCGTACTGAACATGTAATATTCATTTCCACCATTATATTGAACATAACCAGCCATGGAATCGTAGTCTGGACAAATGAGAAAAGCACAATTGCACCACTAGATGGATTAAAACAGGTTTTTATTTTGGGAATACATCGATTTGAGACGAAAACGTAATATGATTAATAACGAGGATAACACTTTCCGATTTCCATTCGACTCTAGCAGGTCCTTATCGATTTTGATGAGCATTTGATTTTTGTTGTATGACCAATTATATGTATAGGTCAAATGTTCAAAAACAGTAATTTAAGGTCAAGATAGCATCATTTTGAAACCGCCAATTTCGGAGGTTTAGTGTCTTCGATGAGTTTTACAAACGTTAAACAGCGCATCATTTGATAAAATAATTTTGACGGTATATCGTCCAAGAAGTATTTATGGTGAATTTTCTCAGGTTAATATTCATGACTACAATAAAGTCTCAACAAATTCGCTAAAGACACGAACTCTGTTACTATTTTCTGAAAAATTAATTCTGCATAATTTTAAAACTTCAAAAATTACGGTTTCGGAATTATGCCGTTTGGACAGTAAGATCGATTTTCACCAAACCCCCACCAATTGTAAAATTTGTATTGTAAAAAACGTAAGGGCGATACTTCAATGCTAATAGGTGGGACCGAAAAAGTAAACAATCGCCAAAGGGGCGATACTATCATTTTGTCAGTTTCAATATCAAACACAAATTTTAATTTAATAATTTCAAATACTTCATTAAGTTTTGATTTTTTTCACTTTTGATTTTCTTTGAATGGTGTCACTGCTAGTATCGCTTTTTTCAAGAAAAAGCGTTGATTTCTTAGTTCTCAGTCGCGTTGGAAATTTGAGTAAAGTATAAACTTCAAATCGATTCAAAAAAATTGGATTTTTTTTGCTCAGTACAACATACATAACCCCTTCAGAAAAATTCAGTTTTCCTACCACAATGCATTGATTGAGGAATTTAGATATTCTATTAACAGAGCATTAGCAATAATTCGTTTGTATGTCTATTTTATGGGCCATTTTTTCGCTTTGATTTGAGATTTCTAGCACTGATGCTGTCCTATTCTGATTTGAGCGATTCTCTGAGTCCTGCCACTATCCCATGTACTATGTGTTATCAAAAACATCGCGAAGCATCAAGTTCTAAATGTTCTTAAACGATATAATATCCGAAGAGAGTGATAAGAGTTATAAGAAATGTCTCATCACACTGTTAGGTGGATTAAAAGCGTTTTTCGTTTACCAAAATCTCGCTTCCATAGAATCGAAAGAAGAAGGGGCGTTGGCTTTATTGTTTTGCTTTGTGTGAATTTAGTAACGAAGGAGGCAGCGAGAAGACGAAGGTGAATTCAGTGAATTTCATCGTTCATTGAATGGGTATGAGAATTTTAGGCCCCGATACCTGTCAGACGGCACATCAAATTACATCAGTTTGATCATCTATGAATAAGCTGATCAACTCTGGCGAAAAAATCCGTACACCATACCGCAATGAAGCGAAATCGTTTCACCACGCTCAGGTAAATGGTTCGCATAGTGTACGGATTTTTTCGCCAGAGTTGGTCAGCTTATCTATGAACATTGCGATCACGTTGTTTGTCATCCGGCCACAAGAGGACACTTTTCGACCGGTTCCGGAATCCGGTTCTTCGGACTAAACATTTTTGGTCAATATGCCTGTCATGCAGTACATCAAATTACATCAGTTTGATGATCTATAGACATTGCTATTACGTTGTGTGTCATCCGGCTACAAGGGGACACTTTAAACCGGTTCCGGATGTTCCTGAATCCGGTTCTTCGGACCAAACATTTTTGGTGTATATGCCTGTCATACGGCACACCAAATTGCATCAGTTTGATCATCTATGAACATTTTTTTTGTTGGAGATGAACCACTGCGACCAGTATTTAGATCTATTGTGGTATCTATGAACATTGCGATCACTTTGTTTGTCATTCGGCCACAAGGGACACTTTTCGACCGGTTTCGGATGTTCCGGACTCCGGTTCTTCGGACCAAACATTTTTGGTGAATATGCCTGTCATACAGCACACCAAATTGCATCAGTTTGATCATCTATGAACATTGCTATCACGTCGCATGTCGTCCGGCTACAAGGGACACTTTTCGACCGATTTCGGATGTTCCGGACTCCGGTTCCTCGGACCAAACATTTTTGGTGAATATGCCTGTCATACGGCACACCAAATTGCATCAGTTTGATCATCTATGAACATTGCGATCATGTTGTTTGTCATCTGGCCACAAGAAGACACTTTTCGACTGGTTCCGAATGTTCCGGAATCCGGTTCTTCGGACCAAAAATTTTTGGTGAATATGCCTGTCATGCGGTACATCAAATTACATCAGTTTGATGATCTATGGATATTGCTATCATGTTGTATGTCATCCGGTTACAAGGGGACACTTTACGACCGGTTCCGGATATTCCTGAATCCGGTTCTTCGGACCAAACAGTTTTGGTGAATATGCCTGTCATACGGCACATCAAATTACATCAGTTTGATCATCTATGAACATTGCTATCACGCTGTTTGTCATCCAGGCAAAAAAGGACACTTTTCGACCGGTTCCGGATGTTCCGGAATCCGGTTCTTCGGACCAAACATTTTTGGTGAATATGCCTGTCATGCGGCACATCAAATTACTTCAGTTTGATGATCTATGAACATTGCTATCACGTCGTGTGTCATCCGGCCACAAGGGACACCTTTCGACCGGTTTCGGATGTACCGGACTCCGGTTCCTCGGACCAAACATTTTTGGTGAATATACCTGTCATGCGGTACATCAAATTACATCAGTTTGATGATCTATGGACATTGCGATCACGTTGTTTGTCATCCGGCCACAAGAGGACACTTTTCGATCGGTTCCGGATGTTCCGGAATCAGGTTCTTCGGGCCAAACATTTTTGGCGAATATGCCTGTCATGCGGTACATCAAATTACATCAGTTTGATGATCTATGGACATTGCGATCACGTTGTTTGTCATCCGGCCACAAGAGGACACTTTTCGACCGGTTTCGGATATTCCAGAATCCGGTTCTTTGGATCAAACATTTTTGGTGAATATGCCTGTCATGCGGCACATCAAATTACATCAGCATGTTGATCTATGAATAATGCAATCATGTTTGAGATCACTTTTCAACACAAGATCGAGAAAAAAAAAAATGGCGAAAATTTGGGGTCCCAGGAAAGCCCTGGTGAAAAAATTTCTTTTACATTGTACGTAACAACCTATACAAAATCATTCATTCATACCTTATCAAAATATTCAATAAATATTTCAAATTAGCATTTCTTTTTGAAAATGGAAAACTTAGACTTTTTTGTGAGCTCGAAACTCTACAAGATGACCAAAGAGCTAAATTATTAGGTGCCAGTCTTCCGTATTTGATTAAAAATATTACTTAATTAGAACATGTCTCGACAAACATATGATTACGGTCTCAAAAGCCAACTGTCAAAATTCACTTTGAACGAAATTTCCGGGCAAACGGTCTCACACCTGTCACAGATGTTGGTAGTAAACAAAAGAGAAAAGTTTGCTCTACCATTTAGTACAGTGAACTGTGTTTGGACAGTAACGGTTTGTCTTGAATTTCCCTTTAAAGAGAATTTTGACAGTTGGCTTTTAAGCTGTAAGCATATGTTTGTCGAGATGGTTGTTTAAAAGAAATTTCGTAGAACATTTCGCAGGTTTTCCTTGAATAACAAAAAATAATATATGATGTTTGAACTCCTAAACCAGGAATTCACATACATCGACACAGTAGCCAAGAAATATGAAGAATGTTCCCCGAAGGTAATACATATCTAAAACTAAACAATTTTGCGGAAGTTTTGTTGTCTTCCTAAATTTAGTGTGGAACTGATGTGTAGTATCAGTATTTTGTTACATTCTTAATATATAACCATTATGTCCAATCATATTTAAATTATGTACATAAGTTAATTACATTTATTTTCAATGTATTTATTGCATTTTTTGCTTTGTATGCTTTTCTTTTATATTCACATATTTCAGATAAGAAACGATTTCTAATACGACTTTTCTAATTTAGTGAATAGAATCAGTTTCAAGAAACAGTGAACCTGCCAGACATACCTGAATTGTAATATTTTCTGCTGAAAAACAATTTATCCAAAATACATATAACATATAATTCTAGCATGATCAATGTCAACTGATCTAGTTAGCGGGAAATGACTTCGAATACATATTTCATTTCGTTTGCCCAACAATCAAGCACGGGTGAAATAACGGCAGCAGTGTAACATTTTTAATCCGCCGCGGCGCAAGCTTGATTTTTCTAAATATGATTTGATATACAGCAAAATGAACATATCTCCGAAACGGTACCTCGTATCTATGTAAAGTAAGCGGTGAAAATGTTCCTTATATAATTCTCAACAAATGTATGTAATTAATAAGTAGTACATTCATATGAAATTTAAGAGAAATTCGAAAATAAAAGCTTTTCCGGAACACCATTCGAACAAAACACCAAATTTCGCAACTTAAAAAATACTAAAATGTAGCTTAGACGATGTTCGAGTTTTGTATGTTTTCCTTTTTTCGAATTTTTTTACACAGGATTTTTAAAAAATTGGCAAAGCCGATTTCATTAAGTTTCCCCTTTACTCTGCAATTATTAATGTACTTAGGATGCTTCTCTGTTTTTTTGTTACTTACCGTCATCGGGGGTTACTTTACGCCACGGGGGCTACTTTACGCCAAAATTAAAGAATGATACTTGAGCTTCTAGCTCAAATTTAACGTTATATTTTGACAATAGCAAAACATAGTATTATTCGCTGGTTCAACACAAACATAAAAAATGCATATACCTAGGTTTAAGAAAATACTTGCAAGTAATCGTAGTAGGCGATGAAATTGAAATATAAAATATACTCAAAAAGTATTACAACTTCAACTCTCTTGGGAAATTGCGATATACTAGTCAAATTATTAGATAAGAGGATATACATTACATTAGATAAGAGGATATACGCTACGCGTTAGAACGGGACTAACCCATTCTCCACTTTGTCGGAGTTTTAGGGTGGTTGTGAAAATTTAGTTTCCCTAATTTTTCTTCTCGCTTCAACATACCCCGGCCGCCTTGAAATCTCTGCTAATTTCAATATACGTCTCTCCTACTCTAACTACTGGTTAACTCTACATTTCAAACTAGGCTATATAATTATATAATCCAACAAGAAAACTAAACAATATTTTCGGCTTGTGTTTTGCCTCTGGACCTCCGCAACTAGAGACATCTAGGTCTCTTCGGGTGTTGAATTGTAGTTGTCACGGATGGGTAGCACGCAGATTTTGGAAATCCCTCTTCGGTAGCTACCATCCTTCGTTTGTACTGTAGCGACACGAATATTTCCATCCGATCCAGGATGAATTTCCGTTCCCCAACTGCCATTTGAGTGGGGGGTCATTTTCATCCTTCAGGACAACCATGGTCCCAATCGTCCATCTGGTTCTGTTTTGCAGATCAGACAGATATTGTTCCGACCACCTTTTCCACAATTGCTGAAGAAACTGCTGATTTCGTTGCCATGCTGCTAGTCGACCTTCAGGAATACTGTCCAGGTTTGGTTCTGGTGTTGCCGTTAGTGGCCGATGAATCAGAAAGTGTCCTGGAGTTAAAGCTTCGAAATCTGCTGGATCGTTGCTAACAGGTATAAGCGGCCGAGAGTTCAAAATCGCTTCGATTTGCACAAGTACTGTAAGCATTTCGTTGTACTTCGTGTTCCGATAGTGCGTTTGAACAGGGTTTTGAACGAGTTCACTGCTGACTCCCATAGTCCGCCAAAGTTCGGCGATCGTGCTGGTATGAATTTGAAGTCTATTTTGTACTCTGAAGCTTCCCTTATCGCATGTTCTTGAAACTTCTGATTGTTGAACAATTTACTAAGCTCGTCAAGCTCCCGTTTTGCGCCGACGAAATTTCGAGCATTGTCGCACATGATGAGGTCCGGCTTGCCTCGCCGGAATGAAAAACGTTTCAGTGTGACCAAGAAGGCTTGGGTTGTCTAATCTGCTGCTAATTCCAGGTGCACTGCTTTGGAGACCAGGCAAACGTAGATGGCTACAAAGCACTTTATTGGGCGATTTTTGCGATACGGGTAGCCCACTAAAAACGGTCCACAGTAGTCAACTCCAACACGACGAAACAGTAAGCATGGTGTGACTCTTTCTGGCGTTAGTTCCGCCATCAGTTGATCCTGGCCTCTCGGTTTTACCCGAAAGCATGCGACGCACTTATGGATTACGCTTCTTGCTAAATCGCGGGCGAATGTCGGCCAGAATCGTTCTCGAACTGCAGGTATCAGTCACTGTTGACCCGCGTGGAACAGCTTCTGATGATAGTACTCCATTACTATTCTTGCTAGAGGGTGAAGACGATCCAAAATGAACGGATGCTTTCGACTGTTCGACAGATGTGCATGCCATAGCCGGCCGCCAATGCAAAGTATGCCTTCAATTAGCTGAGAATCGAGCGAAAGGATCGATGAATCACGTAGTGGACGATTGTTGGTCAAATCCAGCTCTTGTGGGAAACATTCTCGCTGAGACAGAGAGATAAGTGTCCATATAGCGCCGTCGAGTTCTTTGACGGTTAAACTTCCGATGTTTCGGTAATTCCGATTTGCAGCTTGAGCGTTGAAACGTATGCTGTGAGTCGCACCAATCCAGTGTAAGTTGATCGCAGGGTTAACAGCTCACTGGGAGCAATGGATTTCACAACTGCTATAACGGCTCCCTTTTCTTCTAGTCTGTCAATGCTGTCTTCGCAAGCTTGCAGGTGTCCCGGCCAATTATCTTGCTCCGAAATCAGCCAGTGAGGTCCACCAACCCATAGCGATTGGTACTGCAGCTGCGCAGGCGTCATGCCTCGAGAAACTATATCGGCTGGATTTTCAACTCCTGATACGTGATTCCAGATGCTGCCTTTCGTTATACGCTGGATTTCTGAAACTCGGTTCTCAACGAATTCTTTCCATCGCGACGGTGATGATGCTAACCAGCACTTAACAATCATTGAATCTGTCAAAAAGAAAACTGGGGCTGTGATGTGTATGCTACTGACCACTCTTTCGTAGAGGTGGGAAAGGAGTAAAGTTGAAGAAAGCTCTAAGTGTGGAATCGTTCGGCGTTGCTTTTTCTTTTTTAGGTTCTCGAGAGGGGCGACACGGGACTTCGATGCCAGTAGGTTTACAGCAACTGACCCGCTATTGGAGATACTTCTCACGTAGATGCAGGCCCCATACGCCTTCTCAGAGGCATCACAGAACCCATGGAGCTGTATGTCGATGGTATCGGATCTGATTTCAACCCAGCGAGGTACAGACAATCCCTCCAGACCAGTCAAGTTTCGACGATATTCATGCCAGTGATCCTGCATGCCTTCGGCGAGTAGTTCATCCCAACCACAGTCAAGATTCCACAATTCTTGAATGAACATGATGATCACGGGCCCTACCAATCCGAGTGGATCGAAAAATCGAGAGACACCTGACAGAACGGTGCGCTTGGTGATGACCGCCGATGAGTTCCACTGCGGGGTGCTGAATTGGAATCGATCTGTACTAGGTTCCCACAGTAAACCTAGCGTTTTAACAATGAATGTTGGGGAATCAAGCTGAAGAATAGTGCGATGATCTCTCAGATGTTCTGGTACCTCTAGCATTATCTCCCTGCAGTTGGAGTTCCATTTTCGTAACGAGAATCCCGCTGATTCCATTAGGCTGATCATCTCGTTGACAAACATTATACCTTCCTAAGGTTAATCCACACCGGACAACATATCGTCTACATAAAAATCCTGCCGGACAACCTTCGCAGCAATAGGGTGTGTCTGTTGACCATCTTCTGCTAATGCCTGCAAACATTTTGTCGCCAAATATGGCGCGGAAGCCGTGCCATACGTGATCGTAGTCAGTTGGAAGATTTTGATAGGTTCTGCTGATGAATTTCGCTATAGAATCCATTGTAGAGGCTGATCGGCATGCTAAACTTGCACCATGCGATACGTTTTTGCGATGTCCACTACTAGTGCGTAACGATGCAGACGGAATCTGAGAATAACATCCAACAAATCGTCTTGTACGACAGGACCGACCATCAGGCCATCGTTTAGAGAGTACCCTGTGCTAGTTCGACATGAAGCGTCAAACACTACGCGCAGCTTCTTAGTCGTGCTGTCAGGTTTCAAGACAGCGTGATGTGGCAGGTGGTAAACGGTGTCTGTAGTATCTTCGACGACTTCGACGACGACTCATATGACCAAGAGCTTGATACTCGTGTATAAATTCACTCTACTGCACTTTCAACTCCGGGTTCGCTGCCAGACCTCGCTCTAAACTCATGAATCGCTTAACCGCTGTACCTTTAGAATCACCGAGCTGCTTGATGACCAATTGCTTTTTTGGAAGTGTGACTACGAATCTTCCCGTCTCATCTCTGACTGTAGTCTCGCTGAAGATTTTCTCGCACGCCGACTCTTCCGTGGAATTCGTGCTGGCTGTTCGACAAGTTTGTAACTCCCAAAACTTGGCTAATTGATCTTGAATCAAGGCTGTTGAAAAAACGTTGGTCGTCGAAATTGCACCGCTAGATGCTGAACTGAGAACGCGACCGGTAACTATCCAGCCAAAAACAGTTTTATGCAGAGTAGGCCCGTCCTTAGTTGCCTTGTACCTACCCTCTTCAAACAGGTCGACGTAATACTCCGTCCCGGTAATCATGTCAATCGGATCGGATTCATAAAACCAGGGATCGGCAAGAGCTGCTGCTTTTGGTAGACACAACTGCGATGGATTGAAGCTTGCTGTCGGTAACGTCAATGTTAGCTCCTGCAAAACATGGAAACACATCTCCTCGGCATTCAACAAAATCTCACTAGACCATGCAGCAACTGCTGCACTGACGGATCTTGTTGACGCTACACTCGACGAACAAATGCCCTGAATGCACAAGAATGCGAGCGATTCGCGGAACTTAAGCTTATTTGAAAAACTAGCCATCATCAGGCAATGCTGTGAGCAAGAATCTAACAAGGCTCGCGCAAGCAACTATTTGTCGTGACGGTCCTTAGCGGTCACAAGCGCCGTCGAGAGAACAATATTTTGTGTAGGTGCGTTGGGGATTGCTATGCATGTTTGGATAGTGGAGGCTGTGTTGTTGTTGGACGGTGATGTGGTTGTGTTATGCGAGTTGGCGGTGTCCGTCTGTGCATTGGTCGGATGAGTGTGTATTTGTTGGTTCGGACTGCGTTATGGCTACTGGGGTACTGTCTGAGGTGTTGACTGCGGAAGTGAAACGGAGGATCCTGCCTGCGGTGTTTCAGTATGCAGCATCGAGTGGTGACGTTGATGACAGTGATGACACTCCTCTCTCGTAGGTTCTTGCAACGTGTCCTGGACGCAGTTGCGATAAAGCTTATTCCTCATAACAACGCTGATGCGATCTGGAATAGACTGCTTCTGAAATTTCGCACACTGAAACGCTGAATACCACGACTCGCCGCAGAATGGAGACTTCCCAGATGTCTTCACAAGCGTGTGACAGACAGCCACCTTCTGGGAACGTGGATCGCTGTTCATCTTGGATGGGATGGAAATGGATTGTAGAACGGAGCACTGACTACGCAGATATCCAATCAAATCTCGATAATTTGGGACATCCTTGGAGTTATGATGAGACTCCCATTGTCGAAGCGTCGAGGAATCCAATCTCGTACACACCATATATGCTCCAGTTTTCTGTAGACTCACCAATCTTCTTTAACATCTGCAAGTTTTTCTCAAACTGACCAATCAGTTGACTAAACCCGTCGTAACTCTCCTTCTTCAGTGGCTCGATGAAAAATAGAGCATCTAAGTATGCCTTCACAAGCAGCTTCTTGTTCTCGTACCGTTCTTACAACGCCTTCCAAGCCACATCATAGTTTGCAGCAGAAATCTCGACCGAGTTAATTGCCTGGAGCGCTTCACCAGAAAGTGACGCCCTCAGGTATGTGAATTTATCGATCTCATTCAGCTGCGCGCTTTGGTCGATGACACTACGAAAAGTGTGACGGAATGTCACCCACTCATGAATTCGTCCACCGAAACTTGGAAGCCGTATCTCTGGGAGTTTTACTCGGGAGATCGTAGACGTCCGATGCGCCGATGAATCGGAGTCGTTGTGGCTGGTATGCAACGGGTCCTTGCACAACTGCAGCTCTAGTAGCTCAGCCTTCAGGGTACAAAAACGATCGTCAAAGTCGTGCATTGCCTGGCAGTTTGTCTCTTCGAGGTGGTGCAATGCTTCCTCTTTCACTACAGGTTCAGCTCCAGCCTGCTTCTTCTCCTCTTCTTCTTCCTGCAGAAGCTCCAGTTTGGCACGCACCGTATAATATTCTGCACCCACTTCCTCCAGCACGTTCAATCGCACACTTAATTGACGCGCATCTCGTTCATCGTCATAGTTCTGGATGAACTTATCAATGAACGTTAAACTGTTCTACAACTGTCGATCACGCTTCAACAGTGCCTTCACTACACCAACCATTTTCAAATTTTACATTTCTCACTCACTACAGAAATCAGGAACTAGCACGCACTAATCACCTTCACTAGCACACCAATTTCCGAAAAATCATCGATCGACTCGACGTTTCACGACCGCGACCTCGCGAGATAGAAAATGGACTTATCAACCCAATTGACAGCAGCAAAGAATAATCAAATAGAGGAGCAAACGACAGCCAGAAATAACCAGCGAAATACCGAGACCAAATTCAATGGTGGACACGACTCATGCACTCGCCAAGAATAAAACTCTCATGCATTTAATAACTTTATTGAACCGTCACACTTTTGATGGCCACATGCAACGAGCCACCATACATACACTCTATTTCCCCGGTATTCTTGGTTGATCCAGTCCGCCGCCGTCCGCGATCGTCGCCGTCCAATTACCCTCGTTGCACTCCAGTAGCGATGGCGCCGCGAAACTGCTTCACGATGGCGTCCACTGCGTTGTCTGGCGTCGAAAATAGAGCACTTCTCTATTGTTCGCGGGCTTTTAATTGTTCACCACTCGCCAGGCACTTAGTGTCACTTTTCAAAGGGACAGCGTCCCGCCAAGTATCCGAAAACCGTCACCGTGATCCGGCTCGAAAGATCAAATGTTCGCGCGCACTGTGGTTCTTCGGATACTTGGACTTAACAAAACAGAAAAAACTTCACTGCGCGAACAGAAACGCAACTTGCGTAAAAAGCGTGTACTTGCGTGGACTGTATATTTGATACTGAATTCATTTATCTGACCTACATTTGATCAGTTGACCGGCGAACGATCGTGCCGAAAAAGGTGTATTGATTCGTGTCTACCTTCATCAGATAGATGAGATAGACCGAAGAACGCTACGCGTTAGAACGGGACAACAGTGACCTTATGTCCATTTTACTTAAAATTGGGGTTACTTTTCGCCAAGCTTTACATAAGTCTTTATTTCATAATCTGTATATTTGATCCAAAATTTACTCTTATTTTGGGATTTTATTCTAATTCAAAGCAGATTTTTATTAGCATACTAGTTTTACTGTTTTGAAAAATAACAGTAATCGATAATTTGCAAGTTGAGTAGTGTAATTGCAATGGCGCAAACATATAAAAACGCTATCTTTTCTAGAAGTATTTATAATATGTTTTTGAAGCAATTTCTTGTGGAATGACAGATTGAGCAGCTGACAATGGTTCTGCAGTGAGGCGAATGAGGTTATGGTTAAAACATTGCTAAACAAAAAGGTCCTCAGTATATTGGAAATGGATATCTAAAGATGAATGAACTGACCTGACCATTAAATATAACAGTACCAATCGCGTTTCTGATGGAAAAGCCGTTGCACTCCAGATCAAAACTAAAGCTACTTTCTACTTACTTAGCTTTCAAAAAAGTCAAACTTGTGCGCTAATAAAAATCTGCTTGGAATAAGAATCAAATCATAAAATAAGAGTAAATTTTAGATCAAATATACAGATTGTCAATATAGACTTAAATAAAGCTTGGTGTAAAGTAGCCCCAATTTTAGATAAAATGGACATATGATCGTCAATTACCAAACAAACAAAAATACGGATAAAAAGTACAAACACAAACAATTGCATTACATTGGCAGGTTAATTTCACGTAATCTGTATCCTCCTATCTAATAATTTGACTAGTAAATCGCACATTCCCAAGAGAATTAAAGCTACAATGCTCTTTGAGTACATTTTATATATCAGTTTCATCGCCTACTACGATTACTTGCAAGCATTTTATTAAACCTATATCCATTTTTATATTGAAGTAGAATACTTCTAACGTTTCAATATAGGGGTCCCGTTTCAAAATTTTCTGCCAGAATTTTACCCAATTTTTTAAACGTGAATATCTGCCTTTGTACTGAATGAAAAAATAAGATTATTACGCTATATGATTGGAAATATGTACAATAATTTTGTATCCAATTCGGTAGTATGTACAATTACTAAAATAGCGGAAATAATGGATTTTATGATAGTAGTAATTATCTGATCCATGATTGTTTGGTACAATTCGCTCAAAAAGCAAGCGTTGCTGGGACTGCCTCTTTTTCATCTAACGAACTGCGACGCGTATAAAAAGAGAACACAAGAAAAATTCGTTAGTTTGTGTTCTGACGTTGTAAGCGTAGCAGCTGCTGCGTTTCATGTCAGTTCACATTCTTTGATGGTAGGTAATAGATACCATGACTGCCGGCAGGCGCTGATGATTTTAATCATGAAATGACGTGACAATTTTTGTATTTTAATATCACACTATTGAAAAACAAGCAAAAATGAACAGATCTCGAAAACGTGAAAACTCCCATACATCAGTCAATCTATCCCCGGCAGAGCCGTCAATAGGGAGCAGGTTAGAAATTCAAACGAACACGAAAAGTTGTAAATAAATGTGCCGCATGCCTGTTTGAATCAGTTGTTGCTCTTTTGCCAGACAAGTAACATCGTGCCTGTAGCGTCTTGTACGACAGATTTGAGCACCCAGCACACTACGCTTCTATGAATGACGTCATCATCGACTATTTAAAGAATATCATTCCTCGAGCAACTTCATTCTCCCGTCAAACGACGGGTTGTAGCAGTGGCGGGTAGCAGTGGCAATCATGCATGTTGACAAATCGCTGCGATGAGTGCTGCATTTGGTCACTGCTACCGCTGGGGGTGATCCGATGTAAATAGCACGCGGCTGAAGAGTTGTTAAACCTCAATTGAAGCTGACTAATTGCTCCATTCTGCATGTTATTATTGTTATTTTAAAAGCTCTTTTAAGGGCTATAACAATAACAATCAATAAAGAACAAATTGGAATGTTTCCAATCATTGACAGCGATAATCCAATTGCGCAGTTTATATTCGTTATTTGTTGCTTGCGCGTATATTGAGAATCTGAAATTTGAAACAATCTGTTATTTGTTTAAATTTATCCTTCCGAAACAATACAAAAATGGGCAGCTACTTAAAGTACATTTCCAGTTTGAAATTAGCGAAAACCTGTGATTTATTAAAAATAGTCTTTCGGAAACATAATCCAAAATTCTGCAATGTTTCAGAAAATTGGAGATGTGGCAACACTGCCAGCTAGCGAAAGCTGTACCAAAAAGAATTCGCAAATTTTTTTTTTTGTTATTCTGCATGAAGGTAGTCCATCCTCAGTGCGAAAGTGATAAAAGCCGATGTCACGTTTCAAGCTGTCAGTATTTCATATTAGATGCTGAAGAGAAAGGTTGTTGCTTTTCATTTCGAAATATTTATCTGATGTAAGTAACGTGCGGCTGGAAGAGATGGCAAACCTTTTTTGCAGCTGACTAATTGTCCCATTCTGCATGTTATTTTTGTTAAACCAAAAACCCTTTGTTAGTTTAGTATTTTTCATTCCATAGAACGCGTGTTTGTGTATCCCACAAATAGTCCTTTTCAGTATTCCACCAATGGTCCTTTTCAGAACCCCACATACAATACAGTTAATTTGAATGATTCCCTTAAAATCTTTCTTTTTAGGACCCCAAATATAGAACATTTCAGAGTTAATGTTAATTAAACCACCGAATATATAAAGATACATATACTTTCTTCGTTTACGAATAATTTGATTTATAACCAGTTATTTTTCTATGTGTTTGAAAACATTTGATTTGATAGCATGTATTTAAAGATAGATGTAAGGTTTTGTTTGTGAGCATCATTAATTTATGTTCCCATTTCATGGATTTGAATAAAACTTTTTTAAAACTTGAATTTATCACACTATAGGTTATCGATTTTAATTTAAAAATTCAACAATTAATAGCATGCCTGTGTGTAGTTCTGAAACAGTCGATGGCATTAACGGGTTTTAATTTGGCTACGGATAATATTGCTTGCTCACAAAACTCACAAATAATCAAATAGAGGAGCAAACGACAGCCAGAAATAACCAGCGAAATACCGAGACCAAATTCAATGGTGGACACGACTCATGCACTCGCCAAGAATAAAACTCTCATGCATTTAATAACTTTATTGAACCGTCACACTTTTGATGGCCACATGCAACGAGCCACCATACATACACTCTATTTCCCCGGTATTCTTGGTTGATCCAGTCCGCCGCCGTCCGCGATCGTCGCCGTCCAATTACCCTCGTTGCACTCCAGTAGCGATGGCGCCGCGAAACTGCTTCACGATGGCGTCCACTGCGTTGTCTGGCGTCGAAAATAGAGCACTTCTCTATTGTTCGCGGGCTTTTAATTGTTCACCACTCGCCAGGCACTTAGTGTCACTTTTCAAAGGGACAGCGTCCCGCCAAGTATCCGAAAACCGTCACCGTGATCCGGCTCGAAAGATCAAATATTCGCGCGCACTGTGGTTCTTCGGATACTTGGACTTAACAAAACAGAAAAAACTTCACTGCGCGAACAGAAACGCAACTTGCGTAAAAAGCGTGTACTTGCGTGGACTGTATATTTGATACTGAATTCATTTATCTGACCTACATTTGATCAGTTGACCGGCGAACGATCGTGCCGAAAAAGGTGTATTGATTCGTGTCTACCTTCATCAGATAGATGAGATAGACCGAAGAACGCTACGCGTTAGAACGGGACTAACCCATTCTCCACTTTGTCGGAGTTGTAGGGTGGTTGTGAAAATTTAGTTTCCCTAATTTTTCTTCTCGCTTCAACAGTGACCTTATGTCCATTTTACTTAAAATTGGGGTTACTTTTCGCCAAGCTTTACATAAGTCTTTATTTCATAATCTGTATATTTGATCCAAAATTTACTCTTATTTTGGGATTTTATTCTAATTCAAAGCAGATTTTTATTAGCATACTAGTTTTACTGTTTTGAAAAATAACAGTAATCGATAATTTGCAAGTTGAGTAGTGTAATTGCAATGGCGCAAACATATAAAAACGCTATCTTTTCTAGAAGTATTTATAATATGTTTTTGAAGCAATTTCTTGTGGAATGACAGATTGAGCAGCTGACAATGGTTCTGCAGTGAGGCGAATGAGGTTATGGTTAAAACATTGCTAAACAAAAAGGTCCTCAGTATATTGGAAATGGATATCTAAAGATGAATGAACTGACCTGACCATTAAATATAACAGTACCAATCGCGTTTCTGATGGAAAAGCCGTTGCACTCCAGATCAAAACTAAAGCTACTTTCTACTTACTTAGCTTTCAAAAAAGTCAAACTTGTGCGCTAATAAAAATCTGCTTGGAATAAGAATCAAATCATAAAATAAGAGTAAATTTTAGATCAAATATACAGATTGTCAATATAGACTTAAATAAAGCTTGGTGTAAAGTAGCCCCAATTTTAGATAAAATGGACATATGATCGTCAATTACCAAACAAACAAAAATACGGATAAAAAGTACAAACACAAACAATTGCATTACATTGGCAGGTTAATTTCACGTAATCTGTATCCTCCTATCTAATAATTTGACTAGTAAATCGCACATTCCCAAGAGAATTAAAGCTACAATGCTTTTTGAGTACATTTTATATATCAGTTTCATCGCCTACTACGATTACTTGCAAGCATTTTATTAAACCTATATCCATTTTTATATTGAAGTAGAATACTTCTAACGTTTCAATATAGGGGTCCCGTTTCAAAATTTTCTGCCAGAATTTTACCCAATTTTTTAAACGTGAATATCTGCCTTTGTACTGAATGAAAAAATAAGATTATTACGCTATATGATTGGAAATATGTACAATAATTTTGTATCCAATTCGGTAGTATGTACAATTACTAAAATAGCGGAAATAATGGATTTTATGATAGTAGTAATTATCTGATCCATGATTGTTTGGTACAATTCGCTCAAAAAGCAAGCGTTGCTGGGACTGCCTCTTTTTCATCTAACGAACTGCGACGCGTATAAAAAGAGAACACAAGAAAAATTCGTTAGTTTGTGTTCTGACGTTGTAAGCGTAGCAGCTGCTGCGTTTCATGTCAGTTCACATTCTTTGATGGTAGGTAATAGATACCATGACTGCCGGCAGGCGCTGATGATTTTAATCATGAAATGACGTGACAATTTTTGTATTTTAATATCACACTATTGAAAAACAAGCAAAAATGAACAGATCTCGAAAACGTGAAAACTCCCATACATCAGTCAATCTATCCCCGGCAGAGCCGTCAATAGGGAGCAGGTTAGAAATTCAAACGAACACGAAAAGTTGTAAATAAATGTGCCGCATGCCTGTTTGAATCAGTTGTTGCTCTTTTGCCAGACAAGTAACATCGTGCCTGTAGCGTCTTGTACGACAGATTTGAGCACCCAGCACACTACGCTTCTATGAATGACGTCATCATCGACTATTTAAAGAATATCATTCCTCGAGCAACTTCATTCTCCCGTCAAACGACGGGTTGTAGCAGTGGCGGGTAGCAGTGGCAATCATGCATGTTGACAAATCGCTGCGATGAGTGCTGCATTTGGTCACTGCTACCGCTGGGGGTGATCCGATGTAAATAGCACGCGGCTGAAGAGTTGTTAAACCTCAATTGAAGCTGACTAATTGCTCCATTCTGCATGTTATTATTGTTATTTTAAAAGCTCTTTTAAGGGCTATAACAATAACAATCAATAAAGAACAAATTGGAATGTTTCCAATCATTGACAGCGATAATCCAATTGCGCAGTTTATATTCGTTATTTGTTGCTTGCGCGTATATTGAGAATCTGAAATTTGAAACAATCTGTTATTTGTTTAAATTTATCCTTCCGAAACAATACAAAAATGGGCAGCTACTTAAAGTACATTTCCAGTTTGAAATTAGCGAAAACCTGTGATTTATTAAAAATAGTCTTTCGGAAACATAATCCAAAATTCTGCAATGTTTCAGAAAATTGGAGATGTGGCAACACTGCCAGCTAGCGAAAGCTGTACCAAAAAGAATTCGCAAATTTTTTTTTGTTATTCTGCATGAAGGTAGTCCATCCTCAGTGCGAAAGTGATAAAAGCCGATGTCACGTTTCAAGCTGTCAGTATTTCATATTAGATGCTGAAGAGAAAGGTTGTTGCTTTTCATTTCGAAATATTTATCTGATGTAAGTAACGTGCGGCTGGAAGAGATGGCAAACCTTTTTTGCAGCTGACTAATTGTCCCATTCTGCATGTTATTTTTGTTAAACCAAAAACCCTTTGTTAGTTTAGTATTTTTCATTCCATAGAACGCGTGTTTGTGTATCCCACAAATAGTCCTTTTCAGTATTCCACCAATGGTCCTTTTCAGAACCCCACATACAATACAGTTAATTTGAATGATTCCCTTAAAATCTTTCTTTTTAGGACCCCAAATATAGAACATTTCAGAGTTAATGTTAATTAAACCACCGAATATATAAAGATACATATACTTTCTTCGTTTACGAATAATTTGATTTATAACCAGTTATTTTTCTATGTGTTTGAAAACATTTGATTTGATAGCATGTATTTAAAGATAGATGTAAGGTTTTGTTTGTGAGCATCATTAATTTATGTTCCCATTTCATGGATTTGAATAAAACTTTTTTAAAACTTGAATTTATCACACTATAGGTTATCGATTTTAATTTAAAAATTCAACAATTAATAGCATGCCTGTGTGTAGTTCTGAAACAGTCGATGGCATTAACGGGTTTTAATTTGGCTACGGATAATATTGCTTGCTCACAAAACTGGCTGCATTTTTAATGTCATCGTGGTCGTGTCTTGCAAACAACACTAATTTTTTTCAGAGCTGAATAAATGGATTGGCGATGGGGTGGTTTGGTGCGAGAATCGCGCTCTCTTGTTCTTTAAATGATATGTGGCGTCAGGTGCTTGTACAGAT
Source organism: Topomyia yanbarensis (assembly GCF_030247195.1). Lineage (NCBI taxonomy): Eukaryota > Metazoa > Arthropoda > Insecta > Diptera > Culicidae > Topomyia > Topomyia yanbarensis. The sequence continues at coordinate 271,669,409 of NC_080671.1, forward strand.
AAATTCACCACGGCGCGCGTTCCAGTCTGCACCGAGGTGAATTTATCTGTATGTTTGTTTCCTCCGGCAAGCCGTAATGCGTACTGGTTGTTTCGTTGTGTAAAGGAGATGGTGTTGGCTTATTGGATACTGATAATATGATTTTCTGTCCATGATTTGATACGAGTTACTTCGAAAAGTTTATTTACTTTATATAAACTATAGAGTTTATAGAGCATTTTGGCACTACCAGGGGAAATTTGAAATACTGGGTCCTCGGAGCAAACTGAGAAAAATTTTACGTATAATCATGTTATAAACTAAGTTTAATAACGGTCCGTAAAACAGATTAATCCAGCCCGAATTATTTTGTGTGCGGCTAAATGACGCAATGTGCTTTTTACTTATTTTGTTTGCGAATATCGCTGCTACACAAATGAAAAGCTCCATTATTGTGAAAACTCCACTCTAAGATACCTGCTTGGTTAAGGTTTGAGTATATTATTGTTTATGAAAACATAGGGTAAAACGCGCCTCCTAGGGAAATATGATCATAGTTTAGCTATAGAACATTAATTGGGAGAATTTAATAAATATCATTCAACCAACATTTCCCCCTGTAATCGCAATCATAACGCTTTAACAAATGTTCAAAATTTTAATGATTCACAACAACAACGGGACAGAAAGCTCGTTGGACTAACACGTAATTTTGTTTTCTGTTGAGATTTCACAAAAGTGTAGCTTTAAATCGTCTTAGGTTATGCATTTATTAGGTTTTCAAAACAATTGTTCTGTTTTAGATTAGAAAGATGGGTAGGTAATGCCAACGACATTACCGAAATGAAGTAGCATACATTGGAAGTTGTTAATACGAATACTGCAATTTTTCCTAATTTTTTGAAAGGTTTCATGAAAATAAGTTATTTCGGAATTTCTAATGGAAATAGGGAAATAACAGTACAAGTATATACGATTCTCTGCTGTTGCCAAATGAATTGATTCACTCTCATTTAATGCTCTTTTCAGGGTAACCATAGGAGGATAAATATGTTGGAATATTTTAGGTTTCGATGTGCGTGTACCGATATTTCGGTATTTCCATTAGAAATAACGAAATGGATGGTTTTAATATAACCTATCAGAATATAGTCAAAATTGTAGCATTCGCATTAACAGCCTAAAGTGTATTCTACTTCACTCCGGTTATGTCTCTGACATTTCCCACCTATCTTATTGTGTTGAACCAGCGAATAATACTATATTTTGCTTTTGTCAAAATATAACGTTAAATTTGAACTAGAAGCTCGAGTATCATTCATTAATTTTGGCGTAAAGTAAACCCCGTGGCGTAAAGTAACCCCCGATTACGGTACTAAAACAAGGTTTTCTAATTCATAAGGCTCAATAAAAAAGAATATCTTGAATAAGCTGACCAACTCTCTCAATGTACCTCAATCATACCAGTCTTTGAACTCTATCAATATCGACAATAATATGGTACAACTGGCGATTAGCAAAATGAAGGCTTCAACCTCGGCAGGCCCAGATGGTATACCAACTATTATTCTAAAAAAATGCTCTGCCGGTCTAATTGAACCTCTTTGTCATCTGTTTCAATTGTCGCTATCAACCGGAGTATTTCCCGAACTCTGGAAATCCTCCTTCATGTTTCCAGTTCACAAAAAAGGTGATAAAAAGGTAGTCGACAATTACCGTGGTATTACAACGCTAAGCGCAATTCCTAAGCTGTTTGAAATGGCTGTGTTGGAACCCATCTCCAGCCACTGCAAACAGTATATCTCCGAGACTCAGCATGGATTTATGCCGAAACGTTCAACATCTACGAATCTTCTGTCGTTCACAACATATGTTACAGATGCTATGTCGGACGGCCTTCAAACTGATGTTATCTACACGGATCTTTCAGCTGCTTTTGACAAGATAAATCACGCTATTGCAGTGGCAAAATTGGATAGACTTGGCTTTGGTACTAATATTCTCCGTTGGATGCAATCGTATCTCAGTGATCGTCGTCTAGCAGTCAAGATAGGTGATTGTGTATCCGAAGAGTTCTTTGCTTCATCTGGTATTCCGCAAGGCAGCCATCTCGGTCCATTGATTTTTCTTCTGTATTTCAACGACGTTAACTTTTGTTTAGAAGGACCACGGTTGTCTTTCGCCGACGACCTCAAGTTATACCATAGAATACGGAATACTGATGATGCAGCTTTCCTTCAACGCCAACTGGAAACCTTTGCGGAATGGTGCGAGATCAACCGAATGACCCTAAACCCCAAGAAATGTACGGTCATTACGTTCTCGAGGAAAAAAACGCCAATTCGATTCAATTACTGTCTAGCTGAATCCACAATTGACAGAGCGAATTGCGTCAAAGATCTCGGAGTTTTTCTCGATGAACAACTGACGTTTAAACAGCATATCAGCTATATTGTCGCAAAGGCATCACGCTGTTTGGGGTTCATAATGAGAATATCTAAGCACTTTTCAGATATTTACTGCTTGAAATCTCTCTACTGCTCACTCGTTCGATCAACTCTGGAATATTGTTCAGTTGTGTGGAACCCTCATTATCTCAACGGTGTCCATCGAATTGAGACAGTACAGCGCAGATTTGTTCGGTTTGCCCTTCGTCGATTGCCTTGGAGCAATCCTCACCAGCTGCCAAGTTATGAAAGCCGGGGTTTGCTTATTGGACTCGATACATTGCAAGTGCGACGCGATCTATTCCGTGCTATGACGATTTCGGATATTTTGCAAGATCGAATTGACTGCCCCGAGCTTCTCAGTGCGATAAATATGAATGTTCGCCCTCGCGCCCTTCGCAATAATTTATTCCTCCGATTACCTCTTCGCCGGACTAACTATGGAGTAAACGGTGCCATCATTGGTTTGCAGCGGACCTTCAACAGAGTGTCATCCGAGTTCGATCTTCACATTCCACGTAGCAGATTACATGTTGACTTTTTAAATAGATTAAGAAATTATCATTAGGACCACACTGTGTCTGTTGATATTAATTAATTATAAATAAACTCTGACGAAAAAATCCGTACACCATGCCGCAACGAAACGAAATCGTTCACCACTCTCAGGTAAACAGTTCGCACGGTATACGGATTTTTTATGCCAGAGTTGGTCAGCTTAATCATGAAGAGCGTTTTTTCTCCGCTTGTTGTTTTCATTGTAGGACTTATGGACTCTCCAAAAATAAGGTTAATGGATGCGCGGTACGCAGTTCTTGAACGTACCCTTTTATTTTTACGAGCACGACATTCATTTGCATTCACACATAAATAACGATCATAATCCATAACAACAAATCAAGAAGTTAACACGATTTCTAAAAAATGGCAATTTTTGCTACCTTCTGCATTAAAATCAGCTATTTCGATATTTATTATGATGTATTGTGCCTCGTTGTTGTGGTGCATTTTACCCCTGCACAGGTGTGTTTTGGCCTGCCCATTTTTCAAAGGGCAATTTATAATGATTTTGAAAAATTGAATATTTTTCGTGTTCTTGAATATTTTGCAAAGCGATTGTGATTTCAGAGTAACATGTTGGCTAAATGATATCATTAATTAAATTCTCCCAATTGATGATCTTTAGCTAAGTTATGATTATATTTTCTGAGGGGTGTATTTTATCCCATCTACCTCTACATACGCTTGTATTACATTCACATAAATCACTTGCGACGCGTTTGTGCAAATGGAATCTTGATCATACCTTGAAAATTTCAAACGTGCACCCGAGACACATGCGTTGCAAAATTCAAATGTTAGGTTTGTTCCAAAGTTTCGAGTGGGTAATTACCAACTCGATTATTTTCAAGTGGATAGTACTACCTTTACTACTCACATTACCCACCGGCCCTGATTATTGAATGTTTCATTACACATATGTATAGTGGGATCCAAATGCATTCGTCTTGGTGAATATTTTTAGAAAAAGGGCCCCTTTAAAGCATGGCATATACAAATAAAGTAAATTAAGGGCCAAATCGAAAAACAAATAGTTTTTGGGCTTAGTGTAAAATGTACTTACTCTACAGTTAATAGCCAGCAGAAGGGCATTTGCATGTGAAATGTCAGCATTAGAGAGTTAAGGCTAGTGGCCTATACATAATATGTTCAAACCTTCACCAACCAGGTTTCTTTGCGAGGAGTTTTCGCAATAACCCTGCAATTGCCACTTATGATAATAACCCACAATGAATTTAGTGTCAGGCAGCGATGCCACATGTTTTTTATGAAATGTCTGCAGAAGAATAATTAAAATGTCTGTAAATATCTCTAGATTGTTGTGTAAATCCTAGTTACACTAGAATATTAATTTAAAAATAGATTGAAATTAGAATACTGTTAATAAAGGAATCACTCGTAGTCGAATACAGTTATTCTAGTACAATTTTGCTAAATACTCTTTTAAAAGTCTGTAGATTTCCTGCTACGTCTGTAGGAGGCTATCAAAAGTCTGTAGAATTCCGACATGTCTGTAAATCCCGTCATACATGCAGCAGTTATACAATTAAACTGTGTTTATAACAGCATATACATAGATGATATGTAAAAAGCTATCCCAGTTTGCCCCGAGTATCGAATCAACGGCAGAAACATTCTATATCAGTATCCAATAAGTCAACATCATCTCCTTCACACAACACAACAACCAATGCTATTAAAATCGTCATCGTCAATCATTCTACCGCTTGCCAAAAGAAAATTAAACAAATCTCGCGTACTTTTTGAAATGGACCTATGTGCAAAAGAGAGCCTCTCTTTGTTTACTTTCTCTTCCGATTATCACGGCATTACCATTAATCTTTCCAATAATGATCCAGTACATATTGGAAGAGCGTGGTTTTGACTAGCATATTATGCAAAGAGTTAAGCAGCAAACGCAAATGCGACCGAGTTATTAGCGGAAAAGAAAGTAAACAAAGAGAGGCTCTCATTTGCACATAGGACCTTTTCAAAAAGTTTGCTTGAAATGATTAATTTATCTGAACCCGCCACGCATAATTTAAAGAGCAAGAGAGCGGGGTTTTTCGCACTCAACCACCCCTTCGCACGCGCACACTTGTAATCCGTACATTGAACTCCGAAAAAAGAGCGTTCTGCTTTTTCTGCGATGTGCGCTGATCATTGTATGCACGCCATGCCTGTGCATTATTGGGTGGAATGATGCCTGGCGGCAGTCATTGAATATATTCCAACCGAAGAGTTTGAGCTGACACAAAACGTAGCAGCTACTACGAGGCAGCGTTGCCAACATTTTTTTCAAAAAAACTGGAACCTTTCTTGAAAAAAAAACTGGAAAAAACTGGATGCTCGAAAAAAAACCTACTTTACCCTTGTAATGTTTAAGTCAACGATTCAATGAACGTAATTTTAAGTAAACACGTATGTTCCATACCTTTAACTGAAAATTTGAGTCGGTTTTTTGATATTGTTCAAATTAAAAAAATATTGAAACATTCGAATTTGAATGTAATTGTAAAAGTTTGTCGAATTTTACTGTTTTGAATGTTTCAATCCTAACTTTAAGACCATTTGCTAAACTTTAGGATGCGCTTAAACCTTTCTTTAGATACCACTATGCAACTAGCTGAGAATTCAACAAATGTTCATCAAAATATTTGACACAATGTACTGCCACGTTTATGTTTGAGTTTTTAATTGAAATCGAATCAAAATGTACATTGTCGAACCGTTTTACTCACAAGTGGTATAAAAAGAGTTCAGGTTACGGTGGATTGAAATCTAATTCTGGGGCACTCGGCATCATCCCATGGCTTGCTTGAAAATTCTGTGAATCAAGTTACAATTTGTGAGAATATAAATAATGGATATTTAAAAAAAACTGGATAAAACTGGTTCAAATTTCAAAAAACTGGAAGATTTTTCCGATTGTCTGTTTGACTGGATGTTATGAAAAAAAAACTGGAAGAATCCAGATTAAACTGGAAGGTTGGCATCGCTTCTTCCAACTATCTACAACAATAGCACTCGACACAAGAAAAAAATAAAGACGCACGCAAATATCTTCTGTATAAGATTCCGCATATTATTCAAATGATCGCCGGGTAAAATTCGCACCGACACGATAGAAACGACGAAAAAATTTGTCGCGTGATCGAATTTTATTTAAAAATAATATAAGCAGTGCTCCTTATAGCCGGCTATCCGGAGTTCAAATTGCTTATTTTGCTAACCGTATTAATACAACAAATGATAAATTTCCTAAATTCTTGGCCGCCTTCTGCCCAGAGCAGGGCAGGAAAAGTTCGAAAAATGAATTGATTGCTGTTCGAAGCATTGTAACATTGTTTACTCTCCAACTTTTCTCGACAAGACAGCATTGGATCTCATCTTTTCGCGGTATAATATGAGATGATATTTTCGCGCCTAATGTAAAACTGCCGAATAACTAATGGTTTCGCAAAAAATCACAAAAATTAGTAGATACAGATCCTTAGAATGAAAATATTGCAATAATGTGGGAAAACAAATTCTATAACGTAATATATTAATGGTTTTTCTTGAACTTAATATATCACGAGGTTCGAAGCTGCGAAATTATCACGATTCCATACTGCATTGTCAGCAAATTCTCGCAATTTCTTGAAAGGTGAAAAGTCAGGTCCGTGCCTACTAAGGATGAAAAAGCTGTGCAATAAAGTGCTTGTCGTAAGAATGATCGAATATTTTAACCTCTGATTATTGTCATTAACTGAATTATAATGTTGCATTACAGGCATCTGTACCAAACCAAGAGGAAAGCTTCCAAATGATTTTTATAATATTGTTTTATAAGTTTATTGGTTGATTACCTAATCACAAGAGACAAAATATTTATTTTCAAACATTTTCGACGGAATCTGTTCACTTAATAAATGAAGTGTCAAACTTATTACATGTTCCACTTTTATGAAATTTATTTCCTGACTCCTGTACATGTATTTTGTGATAAATAATGAGAAGGATATTCCAACTTGTTTGTATTGTATTTGTTAACTAATTACTGATGGAGAAACGCAAAGAACTTACAAACAATGTTCTAGTGATTTTTTTTTGTTGAAAATCCAAAAACAATTCTGAAAAGGACAAAATTTGGTTTATCTTCTCCATGATGCAATCTTCCCTTATTTGACTTTTACTATTAAAAAATAAAAGAAAGAAATATTTAGGGCTCCCTGTATTTTTTTTAATTTTTTGAAAATTCATTTTTAATGTTTATGTTTCAACTAAGAAAGATTAATTATATGCTACTAATTTAAAAAAGTTTTGCTGCATGTTCGATGGTTTTTGTACTTTTTTACATTTATCTATCTATATCTATATTATCATTATTATTATATATATATATATATATATATATATATATATATATATATATATATATATATATATATATATATATATATATATATATATATATATATATATATATATATATATATATATATATATATATATATATATATATATATATATATATATATATATATATATATATATATATATATATATATATATATATATATATATATATATATATATATATATATATATATATATATATATATATATATATATATATATATATATATATATATATATATATATATATATATATATATATATATAAAAAAGTCAATGTTTGTATGTATGTGATTTATAACCTCCCCAAATGGCTTAACCGATTGCCGTAAAAATTAATACGTAGTAGACGTTTGTTATGGAGCGTATTTGTGTGCTATTGGCTGGGGATAATCTGCCCGCCAGATGGCGCTTCGGAACAAATTGTGTTTTACTCCTATTTCGTTGAAAGTCGCTGCAACGCACGGTGGGTAATAGCTAGTTTCCTATAAAAGAAATGTCTGGAATTCACTCAAACTTTTAGTATGTTTTGCGAGACCCGGAGAGCGGAATCTTATACATCAACCGACTCAACTCGACGATTTGGGACAATGTATGTGTGTGTGTATGTATGTCACAAATATTTAACATTTAATACGAACGAAGGATTTTTATTATTTTCCAATATTTCGAAAGAAGACCAAAAACATGCAATCAATTATTTACGCCACCAGGGTTAATTTTAATTTTATCTAGTATATATTAACGTTCAAGTCATTGTTTGATAATTTTACCGATCACTCTTGTTTAGCGTTAGCAACGAATAAAAATCATAAGATGTAATTCAAAAAAGATCAGAAGGCATAATTTCTTCTCGGGAAAAATATTTTGTTTATAGAAACCGATGATTTTGTGTTAAACTTCTTAGGAGATCGTACTATTGTGTAGTTGGGCAATTGCTTTTTTCTCCATTCTCAGTGCTGCGAAAACAGCCTTTAACTGAATCAGTTATAGCCGAAATGCTTTATGTAAGGGAAGAGCATAGTGTAACAATATTTTGGGTATCGCATACCCTGGTATTACACGCCAAATATTATCACAGGCAGTTGTTGCATTGGCTTCGGTTTTCCCGATTCTAAATCGTGAATTAACTTTCCGCTATCCTCTTTCGATGAGTTTTTCCAGTTTTAGCAGTATCTGATGTTGATCATAGAAAGTGAAAATGAGCTAACTAGGTTGTAGCATCAGATCATAGTAATCGATTTTCTATCACTGTGTATCTATTAAAAAGTTTCAGTAGGGATGAAATATTTGTAAAGAGATTCGATTGATTTTTAGTTGAACGATTTTTTGCATCCTTGATTGAGATGATGCTTTCATTGAATTCGTAGCTCTTACTTTTGCGAACAAGTTTGCTGAAGACACCAAGTATCTATGTTGAATACTTTGAAAGTTGTAGCTTGTTGTTTGTGGATGTCCCATCGGCGCTTATTTATTGTTTAATATAGTAATGATCCGTTCAAACAAACTAGTCGAATTTCATTTCTATAAAACGGAAAAGGATGAAATCAGAATTTTATTCACTATTACAGCTAGAAACAACCACCGAACAATTCCAAGTTGTCTGAATGTACCTTGATCACTTATCAGTGCACAAATCTTCATTTACCTTATGACAGCAAATTTTCTAACACATAACCATCAAATCGATCTGGAACATATCTCGGAAAATGAGAAGCGAAATAAATAACTCCAAGTAGAATGAAAGTCGTTCTGAACTCGAACTTTTTCGAATACTGTCATTCCATTATTATTCGCTTTTTGTCGCATTCCATATTTTGATATATTATTTTGAAGGCCCATATTTTAGATCAATAATAAAATCAATCAAGATCAATTTCGATTTTTTTTAATTTTACGGTGGTGTAATCCCTTAAGTGGTTGATTTAACGGCTTCTTTCAAAATTTATCGAACCTACTCCCATTCGTTAGAGTAGTTTATGTTAAAGAGAGTGTACTAAATTAATAGGAACACTTAAATTTAGGAAGATATGAGCCTCGCTCCACAATGCAGTTTGCGACAGAATTGCTCAACTGAAAATTATTAAATGAAATGAATGAAAACTAATATTAGACTATAGCATTTTGTACGCATGCACTTCAGAGGTCCAAGAGTTACAATTTCTGTTCTAGTTCTCGGATCGCCAACACATTTTTTTCGATTTTTTGGCCCAGTTCTCAAGGGAAATCCAGTTTTTTACTTTTTGCATACATATTGCATTGAATGAAGAACTTAGATAATGTATTCATAAAGTATTAGTAATAATTCAATTGTCCGTTCATTTTAAAAGGCCATTTATAACTTTACAACTGATTGAATTTCACTTTCAAAATTTCTCGAAATATCATGTTCTAAAAGTTCTCAACCGATATAATATTCGAAAACAGTTATAAAAAATGTCTCATCACACTGGTAGATGGATTCAAAGCGTTTTTAAATAAGTGCACGAAAAAACATGCGCCCTTCTAAAACATACTTCTGAATCAAAATGGGTTTACTGTTAGTCGAAAACAAGATTTACAAAACGACCAGAACTGCCAAATATGAATCAGGAATGGTCGAGTTTATTGACATTCCTATTCATTTCTAGGATTCATCATACACATCATGACGTTATTTATTTAACTGATAATCGATTTTTTCCTTTGAATGGATATCGATATCTTTATCCTCAAGAAACTGACGTAACTGGTAGGTGACTATAGGAACATGACTATGATAACCGACCCACTCAATACGTCGTGTACATTGTGTTTAACTTCATTTTCTAGCCCTAATTTATTTCATTTGAAAATTTATCCCCGCCCTGTCACGAAATCTTGATTTTATCCCTACTGGTAATATATCAGTAGGGTATTTGAAATAAACTTGTTACGTCACTGTTCAGTTAACCCCAGCATCCATAAGCTACACATTGTCACAATTATTTTTCACCTATTCCACCTTAATACAAGGCCTCTGTCTAGAATATACTTTTTTTGCATAACTAGTAGGTATGCATTTGAATAAAGAAAACTAATATCGTCCGGCGAACATGTTAGCGATGGCCCTCGCGATGCTAAATTGATATAATCTTTCGGTGTTCGTGATTCTGAAATACTACCTCGAAATCTTTTTTTCTGTGTTCGCGAACATCGTTTCGAAGCTACATGTAAATGTTTCAAAAATATCGATCACACGAACCAAGAGCTTAGCTCGTGTTCGTGGAAAACTACGCAAAAGCTTTTACATATCTTTCCGAACATCAATGAAATGAACAAGAAGCTTCATTTGTCCTCGCCGAAGAGCATACAGAAGTATCGCCCAAATGTCCGCAATTACGATGGTAAGCGATTGTGATACGAAGCTTATGTATACGAACCAGTAACGCAAAGCTTCGCGCTTTGAAAGTATTCGAACACAGGTTCGGTTCGAATATTTCCTTCCCTGGCCCAGAGCAATTATTACATGATAACGCTATTGGCACACTTACTAACAACTCTCCCCGTACCGTGATACATGTGCAGATGCAGAGGATTCCTTGGTCTCTAGTGGCATGTATCGGACTAACATTCCTTCCTTTCCCAGAAGATCTGCATTCGGACGTGGCCGGCGTCGGTATTGATCAGCATGCAGGGATCAATATAGATTGTACAATGTGGCTCATCATGTTATTCCCAAGCATGTTGTTCCAATGAACATTTTGCAACCTAATTTGGTTCTGGTCAATAACGGAGTAGCAACTACGGGTGATCTCTTATGCGTATGCTAATGCTTTTGGGAATGAGTATTTTGACTTTTTTTTAAGAAAGAGTCACAAGAGAAAGGTTCACAATGTTGAAGACCGAATGATAGGGTTATCGTCCTTATTTGGACCACTCCTTGTTTTGGTCGTTTATCATGCATTTGTCTCTTGTGTCTCAGGGTTGTTTTGAAGTCTCAGCATCGTTAGGTTATCTCTTATTGCTAATTCTAATTAATCAAAATTAACAGTTAACAAAATAACATCGAAATCGATTCATAATTCCACGATATCCAAGAGAAATCGAGAGAATCTATGCATTTTTAAATTGAATGTAACAGTATAATTTAATTGTTTTTCAATGATCTAATAATTGTGTCTCTATTTGGATTATGCAAAATTTTTCGTTTTTGACCGTTTTCTGTGGTTGTTTGATAACTCACGATTAGTCCGCGATGCCAGGTCCGTCTAACAGTCCATCCTCCACCTCGAAGAAAGCTAAGCGTTCACTTGAGAAGTTGAAGATAGTTGCAAATCACATAACTGATGCCCTGGTCCAGTTCAATGTCCTCGTAACTCGCAGTTTTCAACTTCTTCGCAGACGTGCTTAAATATTTGGTGTCGGTTTTGGTGGTAAAATGATTCCCCGTTGAATGCCCTTGATAACTGCGCCTTTTACTGCTGCGTGTGTCCTTTTTCAACAGTCAGAATGTTTACTAGAGGCAAAATACGCGCACGTGACTGCCTAAGCAACCAAAAGTTCGGATAATACTTAAAAAGCACCCTTTAAAGCAATGCAGAATCTAAATTGGGGTAAACCCCTGTATTTATACTTAGGTGCATATAACCTAACTCAAACTAAGTCATGTTTTTTGTGTTTCGGATTCTCCTCGTCAGTAGCTAACAGCTGACTGGGCCGCTAGCTAGACACTAGAACCAAAAAATTTACACATAACTTATGTGTAGGGTAAACGACTGATCGAGACTGATGTCCCGGTTTGCACAGAAGTTCTGTTTTACTAACGAGGATCAAATTGAACCGTAACTGTTTGTGGCTTACACGCCAATGTGGCCAAATAATGCAGAATCTTAATTGGGATAAACCCCTGTATTTATGCATAGGTACATATAACCTAACTTAAATTAAGTCATATTTTATGTGTTTCGCATCCTCCTCGTCAGTAGCTAACAGCTGTCTGGGCCACTAGCTAGACACTAGATCCAAAAAAATTACACATAGCTTATGTGTAGGGTAAACGATTGATCGAGACTGATGTCCCGGTTTGCACAGTTCTTTTTTACTAACGAGGACCAAATTGAACCGAAACTGTTTGTGGCTTACACGCCAATGCGGCAAAATAATTCAGACTCCAAATTGGGATACACTCCTGTATTTATGGATAGGTGCATATAGACCACCTCAATTTAAGTCATATTTTTTGGGTTTCGGGTTCTCCTCGTCAGTAGCTAACAGCTGACTGGGCCGCAAGCTAAACACTAGATCCAAAAAAATTACACAAAACTTATGTGTAGGGTAAACGACTGATCGAGACCGATGTCCCGGTTTGCACAGAAGTTGTTTTATCATTGAGCACCAAATTGAACCGAAACTATTTGTGGCTAGCTAGCGGCCTAGTCAGCTGTTAGCTACTGACAAGGAGAATCCGAAACACAAAAAATATGACTTAAATTGAGTTAGGTTATATACACCTATGCATGAATACGGGGTTTTACCCTCATTTAGGTTCTGCATTATTTTGCCGCATTGGCGTGTAAACCACAAACAGTTTTGGTTCAATTTGGTGCTCGTTAGTAAAAAAGAACTTCTGTGCAAACCGAGACATCAGTCTCGATCAGTCGTTTACCCTACACATAAGTTATGTGTAATTCTTTTGGATCTTGTGTCTAGCTAGCGGCCCAGTCTGCTGTTAGCTACTGGCGAGGAGAATCCGAAACACAAAAAATTAAAGGGTAGTGTACCAGACATGACCGCAGTTACATTGAAAATGCAGCATTATTAACCCTTAAAGGCGCTTTTTTTCCATTATATATTCGTCCTAATAAGGAAAGTTAGCTAATAACTATGTTTTGGGATACGGGACGATAATCCTTTGAATCAATTCGTACCATGTCGCGCCGGCGTTTCGTTCTGCTGCATACACACAGACGAACATTCCTCTTTCGCACCTCATGTCAAATGAGCATTATGTAACGCAAGGCGATCTCTTTTATTAACTTTTTGGTGAAGACGGATCCTTTTGTGCGACAAATGGAAATATTTTCAACATTCTTTTTGGTGTGGCTTTCGCTTAGTCGCAGGGTTGCAACATTCACTGATTTCCTTAAAGGTTTAGAAAAACTATCTGGTTGGTAGATTATTTTGAAGAATATTTGCATATATTATGTTTCACTGGTAAAGGTACAAAATTACCCAGCTCAAACTTAATACAAGTTAATAAAAATAATTTTCTAGTTGAATTTTTTCGGTCAAAAACATTCTTTTTATATCAAACGATGAATTGTGTAGGACGCTTTTGAATGTCGAGATAAGGTCCGTGTTAGGGAAAGTCTTGCGCAAATTTGTGAAAATTGTATATGTTTTCCTTGTTTATTGCATATTTACGGATTTTTCAATAGTGTGCTAATAAAATACACAGATAAATTTGATAACAATTTTTTACTGGTAATTTTCTGAATCGGTTGGTTTTCGAATGATGAAAATCCATCAATAATGAACAAAACGTAAGCGAAAACATTGTCTGTTTTCTAACATTTTCCCAATGCTTTTACAATAATACTAATTTTTCAATATTGTACAGTTGAAATACCAATTTATAGTTGCAATCAATTTTTAAGTTGGACTTCTCTGAAGACGACGAGGAGAATCCAAAATACAAAAAATATGACACCCTTTAAAGTTCTTAGAGAACTGATTAAGCTTAAATGGAACTTAAAAGCTGCTTAAGCCACTATTAGAACATTTTTGATTCAATTCGTTTATTTGATAAGGCACATTTGCGTTAGCTTAAAGGTGCCATTTTTTTCGACGGCGCCGGTGGTTGAGTGGTAAGCGTGTCCGCCACTCATTCAATTCCAGCCGAGGTCGTTGAGATTTTTCTGAGGTGAAAAAATCTGTGGTGACGTCTTCCTTCGGAAGGGCAGTAAAGCCGTTGGTCCCCGGTCTATGAGTTTGGTGGAGTCCAGACAGTGAAGTCACCTCTCTGACGTCGGTAAAGAAGAAGTAGATCCAACTTCTATACTCTTACTAACAAAAATATCCTCCCGTGCTACTTGTGGGGTGCGCAGTAGTATATACGGCCTCTAGCAAGAGCAAGTATCGGACTAACCATTCCTTCTCTTTCCTTACGCGATCTACGTTCGAGCCTGGCCGGCGCCGGTATTGATCGATGAACACTTTAGGATTCATAGTTGCACATTGAAAGATGTTTCGCTACTCCCAAGCATTATTTTCTACATATTCTCTGTGCAACTTCAGCTAGCCCAGATCGATAACGGAGTAGCAGCCAGGGGTGGTCGCACAAGCTCAAACTCAAGCAAGCTAAAAGGTGCCATTTTTTTTCTTTGTTTTACATTTTAAATTCTATTAAACTATGGGGTTACACATTTAAATATTGTTTTGTTTTTATATAATCAAACTAAAGAAATTTAACAGCTAACTTATACATATACAAGAGTGGATAATATAATATTCGTAAGATTAGGGGACCGGGGGTCATTTTGTGTGTTTTTATATAATAATGCACTTCAGGATTTTTAGAAGGAAAATTATTGGAACAACTAAGCGGAATATTTTACAAGCATAGTAAAACTAGAAATAACGAGAGGGAGTGGTACAATTTGATTAAGGTAAGGGGGGATTAATTAGCGCTATTTTTACGTGGTGGTACTGTTGGACATTTCTTAACGAGATTATATATTGATCAACTAAAACTAGAAGACAGGGGGCACATAAGTTTTGGATGTTGATGTTGTGCTGTAGTCTTATGTTTCTTTGGTCATTCGACAGAGATGTTTTGTGTCATCTTGGCATCAAGCCATCGTTGGGGTACGGTAGACGAAAGAGGGCACTTCTGAGAATGATAAAAAATCAAATAATAGGAGCAGTTAAATCTGAATATTGATGGTTTTAGGAAGGTATATTCGAGGGACATATAGAGAAGATCGCAACTTGTCAGTACATCTCGAACCGGGACATTGGATTATCTACCTCGGGCCCGAAGAGAATCCAATACTTGAGATTTGGTAGAACAGTACTCGGCGCATGCCCAGATAATATGTTCAATATCGTGATACCTGTTGCTACCGGAGATTAGCGCCCAGCGTGTAGTGATTGGACATTAGCCGAGACATCATACGAATGAAATTTCCACCCACATCTGTCCCTTTGCACCAAGGTTTTGTCGATTCCTTAGGGATTATCGAATTTAGCCACCTTCCTAGTTCCTCATTGCTCCATGAAGTTTGCCAACTTTCGAGGGTTCTCTGATGAGTAATACTGAAAAATCCGCTGAAGCAAATTGTTCTTTCATATATGTCACCTTCTAAAGCGCCCGCCTTAGCTAAAGAGTCCGCTTATTCATTACCTGGAATGGAGCAATGCGAGGGAACCCAAACTAAGGTAATCTTGTACGATCTTACAGACAAAGCACAGAGGAACTCTCATATTTCCCCCAGAAAATATGCAATGTGCTTTCTAGGTTTCATTGAACGGAAATCTTCGATAGAGCTGAGATTATCTGAGACAATAAAGTAATTAATGGTGGACAAAGTATCAATGATCCCAAGGGTGTACTGAAAAGCAGCAAGTTCTGCGACGTAAACTGAAGCAGGATCATTGAGTTTCAATGAGGTGGTGAGATTTTGATTGAATATACCGAAGCCAACTATTAAAGATGCTTGGGATCTCTTGCGGACGTATATGATACGAGATTCCACGAATCTCGTCCTTCATGGATGTGGCGAAGAATACAGTTGAATCAGAAGCAGGGGGAGACTGACACGGTTGAGATAATATGAAGCAGAGTTAAAAATAATCGAAGCTCTTTTTTGACTGCTGAAAATGAACCTGATGCGACTCGCGGTGAATAGAAAAAAACGTGTTTAATCCACCTAATAGTGTGATGAGACATTTCTTATAACACTTATCACTCTCTTCGGATATTAAAATGATTAAGAACATTTAGAGCATGATGTTTCGCGATGTTTTTGATAACATTACACATACTCCATGGGACAGTGGTAGGCCTCAGATAAACGCTCAAATCAACATCTTCGGATATTATATCGATCAAATTCACATTGGACAACATCTTTGCGAGCAATGTTGAAAGTCAAATCAAAATAAAAGTTAAACAAAAAAATGCCCTTTAAAATAGGCTGACAATCCAATGCTTCGTGAATAAAATATTTAAGTTCTTCATTCAATGTATGAAAAAAATTGAATTTCAGAGACTATATATGTGCTGGACCAAAAAATGGAAAAAATATTGCGAATATTTGATGTTCATATCATTAATAGCGTTTATTTAAATTTAAAGATTTTTTCGATATCGACTTTTTCTGAAACAGACCTCATAGTGAGCAACATATTTCGACTCACAATGGCTAGTGGTTTAAAAAAGGATTTTGATTTAATAATATTTACACAAGCACTTTGTAATATTTACACCCTTATTAATAAAAGTGAAATTTTTAAAAGAATCTAATCTTTATTCATTTGCCTAAAATATGCATTAGGGTAATATATCCAAATATGGAAGGCGGCAAAAATATATGAATATTCAACTTTTCAATTTTGCCGCAACGCTTGTTCTTTATACGACGTACTTAGGATTTCATTTCTTATTGCACTTTTTTAAAATAAGCAATTTTGTATCGATTTTTATGAAATGTTCAGCGTTGCCACTTTGCGAAAAATCAAATTATCGTCGCTTTCTATCGTTCCAAGGAATCGAAAAAACTTTTGTTTTTGGCTCTAGGTCAAAAATTACGGAACATAGATTTTCGGCAGTGGACCTTTTTCAAAAGAACTAGCCTGTGGAAAAATGTTGTCCAGTCACAATCTTATATTGAAAACTTTTGACACTTTTAGTTTCAATCTTGTTTAGAGAAAATAATGCAATTTTCTAATCTTTGTCGATCCGCTACTTATACAAATTAACAAGGTAACTTGCTAGACAAGATCGAAAAAATCCAGATTTTTTACTTATGGCGATAGATAAAACGAAGAATATATCACAACAATATATGTAATTTTTTTACGATTCTAACAAACATTTTGAAATTTGACACGGCTCAATGCGTTACCACAACTGAGCCGTGGATCTTTTAAGTTTTTACAATAAGTAAAAATAAAAAAATACTAAGAATGTCCACCTGATAGATACTGTTGATGCAGCTTGCTGCTGCATGTTGAGATCCTTTTCCTTGATGGTGAAGCCGCTTGGGGATCATTCAGTCTGCCTTCTCTCGCGTTATCGTTTCCGTCCATGTCATCATCGGTTCTGCTTTCTTGCTGTTGACGATCAGAGTTTCTGTTTTGTTCTTACGGGTCGCTGTTGAAAAACCGTCTTCATCGGTATTTGCTTCTTTATTGGTGATGCTAGTTGTTGGTCTGGGAGCGGTTGTCGTGGTCATTGTACCTGCATTATTGGTTAATTGGATCATTGTTTTTGATTTATCTGTGAGTGTCAGTGGCTGCTTGTTAGAGTTGGCTGTAGTAGATGAGTTATGACTAGTTGATTTGGCGCATGTTTTCCCGTAGTGGCATGTTGGAGTCTGCTCGGGATATATAATTAGTGTTGTTTGCTTATAGGTTACGCCTTCCTTCTCTGATTTACATACGAGATTTATGTAAGAAGGTATCGGTTTAGTCACTCGCATGCTCACAATACGAACGCCGTTGAGAATGCCGGTGAAAAGACTTCTCCAAGTGGTATTCGTAATCGATTCCACTTCTCCGTATTCGGACATGATTTGTTTGATGTAATGTTCACTAGTGCGCGGGGCTAAATCATGGATACGCACGTCCACCATGTCGTTTTCTATATGCATGGAGATCTTCAATCTGGTGTTATTAAATGCGACCTCATGTTGCATGTTGTTCTTTGCAATGAAGTTTTCTGCCTGTGCTAATATTCTAAACGTGATTAAAACACAGGTTTTGACGTGGTGTAGCTGAATGTATATAACTTCAGCGAGATTATGCTCCATTTTAACTTTAACTAATTGTTCCACTTCCTGAACTGTGGGTTTAACACGAGTTTTATTAAAGTCGATCGAAATTGTGTTATCCCGTAGCACGGGCACTTTTGTTTCATTCAGCAGACTCATTTCACTCCGCAACCGGGGGCAATGATATAATATTGTTTTTGCACTGATATAGCGCAAAAGGCTGGTTTGCTTCACTGGTGCCTACAGCCTGCTATAGTGTAGCGATTTTTTGCTTCTGCTTTGTGCGAGGTCAGAAAATATACTGAACAAACATTTTAACCAATTCTGTGATACGTTAGCATTAAAAATTTATGTCCAAAAATGTTATTTCTAGACGATCGCGGAAAAACGGGTACAGAAAAACAAACAGAAGGTATACCGTAAACCGGGGTGACATTGATCACTTTTCGACGTAATCATTACATATTTTTAGACGCAACACATTTTTTTTCAATTTTATTATTGTTAAACCATGTACTGACGTATGGAGAACAAGATTGGATGATTTTACCTAAAATTGTCCGCTTACAGCTATTTTTTCCAACAATGATTTCAAGTTGAAGTCCGTTTTCGTATTCCGGGGTGACTTTGATAACCTGCATGTTCACCCACATTAAGTTATTGATGTCAATGTTTTTCATTCAAATGTTTGTTTAAACTAGCTCTGGAAAGATACTCATTGTTAAATAGACGCACCTAAACGCTCGGGTTGAGATTTTGGCAGAATTTTTTTTTTCAAAAATTCTTAACTCTTGACAGAGTTGACTAATTTTGATGATTTATATGTCAAAAGAACCGGATATTCCTCTAGTTTATACTACTGGAACATCGTCCGCC
Source organism: Topomyia yanbarensis (assembly GCF_030247195.1). NCBI lineage: Eukaryota > Metazoa > Arthropoda > Insecta > Diptera > Culicidae > Topomyia > Topomyia yanbarensis. The sequence goes on from NC_080671.1 coordinate 271,688,628, forward strand.
ATGGTCCAAAAATACCGAAGTTATTCCGGATTGCGTTGGGGTAAGTCGGATTTGCCATTTGGGGTTTTTTATTAATAACATGGAAATTTTCTATGGGACAATGCTTAAACTGTTTTAAAATTTGTAGGATTTACTAAAATACATCATACTAGAGTAATTTGATGTTTGGCCAATCTTCCCCGAGGGGCCTGGAACCGGTTACAAGAGGCCAATAATGAATGAAAAAATGACTCCAAGAATGACAAAGTCAGTGTAAGCGGCAAAAACCTGTGTGTGAGAACCAAATCGAACCATTTTCAGACTACGAGGACACTTGACCGGTTCACCGGTGAATCCGGATTTGGGTCTCAGACGGTCACTTTTATCAAATTGCAAACCATTCAATGATACGTCGCATTATCCAAAAACATCTACTGAGCTTTACAATTTAGTTGAAGGCATTGAAAACAAGTATTTAGACCATTTGGCCACGATGGCCAGTTCCGGTGATTCCGGAATGTGGTCCCAGAGGGTCACTTTTATCAAATCGTAAACCTTCATCATGCGACGTATCAAAAAACATCTACTGAGCTTCATAAGATGGTTGAAAGCATTGAAAACAAGTTTCGTGGTCAATTGGCCGCGTTGGCCAGTTCCGGTGATTCCGGAATATGGTCCTAGAGGGTCACTTTTATCAAATCGTAAACCTTCATCATGCGACATATCAAAAAACATCTAGAGCTTCACAAGATGGTTGAAAGCAATGAAAATCAGTTTGGAGGCCAATTGGCCGCGTTGGTCAGTTCCGTTGATTCCGGAACATGGTCTCAAAGGGTCACTTTTTATCAAATCGTAAACCTTCATCATGCGACGTATCAAAAAACATCTACTAAGCTTCACAAGATGGTTGAAAGCAATGAAAACAAGTTTCGAGGCCAATTGGCCGCGTTAGTCAGTTCCGGTGATTCCGGAATATGGTCCCAAAGCTGTGCCTACTACTGGGCTTCACAAGATGGTTGAAAGCATTGAAAACAAGTTTTGAGGCCAATTGACCGCGTTGGTCAGTTCCAGTGATTCCGGAATATGGTCCCAAAGGGTCACCTTCATCATGCGACGTATAAAAAACGTCTACTGAGCTTCACAAGTTTGTTGAAGGAATTGGAAAATAGTTTCGTGGCATTTTGGCAACGATGATCGGGTCTGGTGAATCCAGAATATGTTCTTAGAATTTTTTTTTCAAATCACGAATTCTATAATGCATATCAAATATCGTGGGAAATATGATTCCAGAGGAAGCATTAGAAAAAATCGCAGCCTTTATCTCATGTTAGTTTATTTTAATTTTAGTTTGTTTTATACTGGGAACAATTATTACAAATAAAGCAGTCGTTGGGCAATCGATCGTGGAGGGTACACAAGTAAATACAACACGCAGAGCAGTAAATATAAGTTTTGCGGTCCTTGTTTCTGGGACACAAGCCGCATCACTTAAAACTATGTAAAATATGAATTATCCTACTGTCTTTCTCATTACAGCTACTACATCGAAACAATTTTCTAAGCATGCTGTGGGTGCCACATACAACCGCTTCACATTTTCGGCATTTTTGCAGATTTCGTTTTTCACTGCACATGGAGCATCTAGCTGTAGGACGCGATTCTTCTCCATATAGCTGATCGTAATTTTGTATGAAAGTCGACATCAGATTCTTTGTTTCCTCTTTATGACCTGGTACTTTGATTCGGTGTCTCACTTGCTTTATGCACAATTCCTTAGCAAGCCACTCTAGGAAGATCTTCTTTTTATATCCACTTCCAGATTCCCAGTCTGGCTGCGCTGTTAGAAACAATATCGACGAGTTATGCGTACATAAATCAACGCAATTCATGAAGAGTGCCATTATCCATCGTCTTGTCTTTCTTTGACAGGAATATTCTCCTGTTTTTTGATCCACCAAATCAACCCCTGCTTTATATTGGTTGTATATCAATATAACTTTTGGTTTATTTATTTTGGATTCATGCTGAAAAGATTTACGTCTTATTAGCTTCATTATTTTGTATATTTAGGGTTAAAAAATAAGAAATATTCAGCTACCAAAGCAAAGGCTAAGCCTTGGCACTATAAATTCTTGTCGTATTCGTTTCGTACTTCGCTGCTGATTTTTAGCGATCGGGACAATTGCAAGGTCAGAATTACGTGCTCCAATATACAGCGACTAGCTTATGAGGCCAGCGCTTTATTTTTTTTATAACGCAACATCAGAACATTATACTACAGTACATAACAAATGTTTACTCACTTTTGCTTTCATTTCCATGACCAAAGATTTTTTGCTGCTTCTGAAAGACATTCTTGCTGGCTGTTTAACTTTTCGCGAGGATTTCTGCAAACCATCTTTCTCAAATTCTTCCGTCTCCGGTTCAATAGCGTCTGGATCCGATTATAGCAATAGCACATTTTTACCTTTTTTGGGAATCCACGAGGTTAACATCATATCACCATTGTAGCCTTGGAGACAAGAACCGATTTGGCGTGTATCGTGTTTTTCATGTTTCACATTTTTGAGAGTAGTGCCACTTTTCTTCTTGCTTAGCAAGAAATCTTCTGGAATATCTCGTTTGTTAGCTCGCACAGTGCCAATGCTTGTTAGTCCGCGTTTCAACAAGTCTTGACATAGTGGAATCGACGTGAAAAAATTATCAAAAAACTTTTCAACCATATCCAATACCACCCGACGACCTTGACCTTTTTCAGCCACACCTCCGACTTTACCTAAGAATAGTTGCGTTGTTTGTAGCAAAGGATCAGAGTAGTTTTATTTTCAAATGAATGAAATGTACTATTTTAGAAGTTGTCAGTATGAGATAATGATAATACCTGTGTAAACGTCGAAAAAACAAAGGAAAGTGTTGTTGGCATCAGTTATGCACCACAGCTTTATACCATACGGGTGCGGTTTCGCTTTTATATATACTATAAATATACACCGCCCACGGAAATTGACTATACGCTCGCCTATGGTCATATCACGCCCAGGAAGATATTTGCTGCTGAAGTTCTCTCGGAAGCTGTCAATTAGCCATCGGATAACAGCTAACCGATCTGTTGGACGTTTGGGGTGGTGTGGAATTCCCAAGCCCCCCGCTGTTCCCAATCTCTTAGGAGTGCGCCGAGCAACAGAATCGTCGAACCGCAAATATCGCATTATTTCCTTGAAACGGCTTTTGGTCATCACGGCTCTGAAGAAAATCATTCCATAAACGGTATCCTCGCACCAAAGATCATCTATATTCATAGATTTTGCATGCATGTGACCGGCGTTGATCAAAATCCCGAGAAAAGCCAAAAATTCACAACGAGTAATCTCCTTGTATTTTGCATTACCAACCGCGCGAGCTTCCGCATTGCTGAAACGCAAGATTTGATCGATAATGGCATCATCAAAAAATTGAAAAAATGCATCAATGGGAGTTTTGATCAGATTTAAATCAATGTTGAAAGTTCCCTTCCTTGGTGCATCAACATTCCTCGAACTTGACTGTATTCTTGGGCCTTCTTCGCCGTCCAAACAAAATCGCCAGCTTTGTTAGTGAAAGAAACTTCCGGTTCACGATCACCTTCTGCTTCACGAAAATCGAATGGGAGCTCTTCATCCAATTCTTCTTCCAGATCAAAGTCAACTCCACTCACTTCTACACTCGAATCAGTTTCGAAATCAGACATTTTTCACCGTAACAAATAATGACGAGGTATATTCTGTGGCGTTTCACACATTCAACAAATTAACAAGAATTACCCGCAGCTACTTAGCAGAATAACTCTAAGAATATCTTTGTCTCTTTCGCATTTCCATTCATTGCTGCAAACACTATACGCTCTTCTGAATTAACAAATAGCGTTGTGTCACTCTCACGTGAGCAGAATAATTCAATCGATATAGCGTTCTCTTTCCATCGGCGTTTGTAATTCATATGGCATAAAGGAAAATTAATTCTTTCTAATGTGTAGTAGGCTGAGACGAATCCTTTTCATAACGTCCGAAAGGGGATACGTAGGGTTCGTCGCGGTGCGGATGTGGGCGGTAAATGGATTGTCCGCACCGCAACCGCAACCGCAAAAAAATAATAAAACCGCACCGCTTACCGCAACCGCACTTTATTTACCGCACCGCACCGCGCGGTAATGCGGTCAATGCGGTAAAATTTTTAATTTTTTTAAAAATTGTTCATTTGTGTAACCATATATAATAAAATGTTATTCTTATTCACACGAAACTTAATGTCAAGAGACCTCAGAATGTAATGTTTATGAAAAAAAATCAACTTTTGCTTTTTCTGTTCATAAAATTCTGTACATTTTATGTGGTATTTGGCGAAAAAGTTACAAAATAGTCTTAACTGAAAAATATTAGGACTTAATTTGGTAGAAAATTATACTAAATTTGAATGGAAGTACGCGAAAAAAGTTATGTAGCATACTTTTTGAGAAAGAGTCCAATAAAAATGACTTCAGAAAAATTCAAGCAATCAAAGAAGATAGAAATACGATCTTGATGAACGAATGATAGAATAATCATCCTAATTTGGACCCCTCCTTATTTTGGACGCTTTTCATTCAGTTGTATCCTTTACTGCGAATTACTCCAAATTCGTTTGGTTTGATGAAAATAATTATATTCTTTGAATTGTGTTTAAGTCCCAGCATAATTAGTTCATTTCTAATTCATTTAAATTAGTCAAAATTCACAGTTGAAAAATTGATATCAAAAGCGATTCATAGTTCCACGATTTCCAACAGAAATCGGGAGATATTATGCACTTTTAAATTGGATTTAAGAGTACAAATTTATTGTTTTTAAATGATCTAATAATTTTGTCTCTATTTCGATCTTGCATTTTATGTATTTGAAATGGTTAGTTTGTAAAGTTTTACTTAGAAGTATAAAATATTTTCTTTCGTAATAGCAGTCTGTTTATCAATTTAGAATAATCAAAATTATCACTTCATCAATTATTTTTTTGCGGTGCGGTTGCGGTAAAACCGCGCCGTAAAAGTTCTTTCCCGCACCGCATCTGCGGGAAAAAAGTGTCTCATCGCACCGCAGATTTTGCGGTGCGGATGCGGTAAATACCGCGCGGTTGCGGTAATTACCGCAACCGCTACGAACCCTAGGGATACGTCACAACAGTCACAACAGGAGTATTATAACGAACAACAAGTCATAAAATCCGAAAACAAAATGTCTCTTAAATTCTGAAACTATTGAAGTTACAAAAGTATTCAAGCATCTTGTGTGACGCTCAGTAAATATTCTTAACGCTTCGTGGCCAAATGGTATAAATACTTGTTTTCAATGCCTTCAACTAAATTGTAAAGCTCAGTAGATGTTTTTGGATAATGCGACGTATCATTGAATGGTTTGCAATTTGATAAAAGTGACTGTCTAGGACTCAAATCCGGATTCGCCGGTGAACCGGTCAAGTGTCCTCGTAGTCTGAAAATGGTTCGATTTGGTTCTCACACACAGGTTTTAGCCGCTTACACTGACTTTGTCATTCTTGGAGTCATTTTTTCAATGGATCCAAAGAGCATTCATTATTGGCCTCTTGTAACCGGTTCCAGGCCCCTCGGGGAAGATTGGCCAAACATCAAATTACTCTAGTATGATGTATTTTAGTAAATCTTACAAATTTTAAAACAGTTTAAGCATTGTCCCATAGAAAATTTCCATGTTATTAATAAAAAAAAACCCCAAATGGCAAATCCAACTTACCCCAACGCAATCCGGAATAACTCCGGTATTTTTGGACCATGGCGGACGATGTTCCAGTAGTATAAACTAGAGGAATATCTGGTTCTTTTGATATATAAATCATCAAAATTAGTCAACTCTGTCAAGAGTTATGAATTTTTGAAAAAAAAATTCTGCTAAAATCTCAACCCGAGCGTTTAGGTGTTAATTGATATTATACAAAGTATTTCAATGTACTGTAAAATTCGAGTAACCAAAATTCGTTAATTTGTGTCTAACTAGAATAAAAGATTCTGAAAATGTTTAAAAGTGCTAAAATTATTTAATTTCAGTGCTTTATCAATGTACAAAAAGTTTCATCCATTTTAACACGTTGGAATATTGAACAATAAAAAATCTTGCGAATTTTAGCTTAAAATAATTTGAAATAATTGCCCACTAGTTTCACAAAAAATGTATTTGAAATAAACAAACTATTAAAAGTAAATTTGGCACATCCCACTATAAGGGAAAATAAAAACTGGCATGTAATTTATTAGTCTTGCTCATATCTGAGATTTTTTTTATTTTATAAAAAATAAACACTTTACGAAGCTTCGTAAACTAAACTAAAGTCAAATTTCGGTTTTTAAAATATACACAAAAATTATAAGAAATCAGTATTTTATAAGTTTAGAGTAAAAATCATTTCAAATTAAAATGATTCGGTGGAATATTCTGGTTTAATAAGCGATCTACGAAAAAAGGTTCGATGATCAAAGTCACCCCGGTTTACGGTACTTATGTAAATTGAAAATTTTGTTGTTTCATTGATTTCAACCATAACTATCAGCTGCACTTTTCCAGTAACGAAATATTCCTTTACTCCGCCATATTGTGAAGTTTCCCAAGGAAAATTTTTATTCTAACTTCCCAAATGTATGTACGAGTTTACATGAATTTTCAAATAGTTAGGACGTTTCTTTCCCTTTGAAAAAATCACGAAAACAAGCCTCTTTTTGTCTCCCATAGCAGTCCACCCCCTTCATTGGGACACTTTTTTAGCCAAAACTACCCAAACCAATGAACGAATGGGAGAAAGCTCGCCAAATTTTGAAAGAAACCGTGAAATTATTCTTTCTACAAACTACCAAAAATGGTGTAGTTCGACGCAATAGAAAAAAAATATCCTCAAAAATAATCCACAAGTAGACAGTATTCGAAGAAGTTTCTTATGGACGAGTTCACAATGACTTTATTTCCACTTACTTGAAATCATTTATTTCGATTCTCGTTTTCCGAGATATATTTTAGATCGATCAAACGGCCATAAGTTAGAAAATTAGCTGTCAGTAGGTACTAGCAAATGAAAGATTGGACATTGATAGGTGATCAAGACACAATCAGACAACTTGAAATTTTTTGGCGCTTAATCCAAGCGGTGGTAGGTAGAAAATGAAGTGCATCATCCTTTTCCGTTTCACCGAAATAAAATTCGGCTGGTAAATTAAACGGATCATCACTATATTGAACGATAAATAATATGCCACAACTTTTAAAACGTACAAGACAGACAGTTTGTGTCTTCAGCAAAGTTGTTCGCAAAAGAAAGAGCAATAAAATTGCTGAAGACATCATCTCAATATAATCACTTATAACAAAAATTAATGAAAATATCTTACTTATAGGGGGATTAATCAGTGAAAACATAATGTCAAAAGAAAGAGCATATTAAATCCAATAACTTCTCCGAAGATGCTATTGACCTCAACTTAGCCGTTTTGGCGGCAATAGTCAATTTCATGTTTTGGTCTTATTTCTAGATATTGGAATACGGCAAGAATCCGTCTCCCGTATTTAATGTTAAATATCTCCTTCGGTAATAGTTCGATTTCAACAACTATAGTTCATTCGAAAGGTATTCGTATAAACTGTCTAAAGATGTATAAAGTGTTTCTTTGTTGTCAATTTCGACAGTAATTTCCAAAAAACTGCGAAACATCCAAATACCCATATCTTAGGAAGTAAACATCAGAATCAAAAACAAATTAATATCGCTCTGTCTGGCTGTGAGGCCTTTCATTTGCATTTGGTTTGGATAAGATCGGTTTAGCCATTTCTGAGAAACACGAATGAGAGTTTGTCCGTTACATGCACACAGACACACATTGCCCCAAATCGTCGAGCTAAGTCGATTGGCATATAAGACTCGGCCCTCCGGTCCTCGGAAAAATACTTGAAAGTTTAAGCGAATTCTATACATTTCTTTTATAAGAAATGTAAAAAGATGGGTGGGTAATGTCAGAGACATAACCGAAGTGAAGTATAATACACTTTAGGCTGTTAATGCGAATGCTTCAATTTTGACTATCTTCTGATAGGTTATATTAAAACCAGCTATTTCGTTATTTCTAATGGAAATACCGAAATAACGGTACACGTCCATCGAAACCTAAAATATTCCAACCAGGCATTGCATTTATCGCTCATATGAGTAAATGAGTCCGGATAATTTGCTACTGCGACAATAAAAACTCACATTTTCACATGAAAAGTTATTGGCACTCACATAACTTCTCCAGATAAATACAACATGTTATTTATCCGGATAAAGAAAACCGCTGGAGAATGAGCGAATGAGTTTATCATGGTATCCTTTTTGTGCTCGCTGCCTTGCTGTCGCTATTCCAAAACACGTCGTACTTCTTTGCCGCTTTTCTTTGAAATTAAATTTATATTTTGACGCTTTGATTGATTTCAACGAAATTAAAATATTATCACCTTCTCCGGTGAGAAGGAAAAAATCAAATAAACTTTATCCGGAATTTTTTTTCTCACGCTATTTGTGGAGACGAAGAATTTTGCGACTCATCTTATCTCGGAAAAAATGGACATCGGATAAGCCTCTTCTCGCGTGAGTGAGAGAGAATTGCAATGCCTGATTCCAACATATTTCTAGACCTTTTATTCAAAACGACATATCTACAATCTCTTTGTTTACTTTCTCTTCTGTTAATAATTCGGTCGCTTTAACATTTATCCCTCAACTCTTTGCATAATATGCTAGTCGACACCACCGTCTTTCGATCTGTACTGTAAAATAAGTGAAAAATGTTATAGGTACGCCGTAAAAATCGAAAGAGAAAGTAAACAAAGGGAGTCACTCATTGTAGATATATCTTTTTCAAAAAACGCTCAAGATTTGTCCTCATATGGTAACCCTGAAAATAGCATTTAATGAGAGTGAATCAATTCATGTTGCAACAGTAGAGAATCGTATATACTTGTACCGTTATTTCGCTATTTCCATTAGAAATACCGAAATAATTTATTTTAACAAAATCTTTCAGAAATTAGTAAAAATTGCAGCATTCGTATTAACAACTTAAAACGTATGCTATTTCATTTCGGTAATGTCGTTGACATTACCTACCCATCTTTCTAATCTAAAAAATTACAATTGTTTTGAAAACCTAATAATTGCATAACCTAACACGATTTAAAGCTACGCTTTTGTGAAATCTCGACAAAAACAAAATTACTTGTTAGTCCAACGAGCTTTTTGTCCCGTTGTTGTTGTGACTTATAGGGGGATTAATCAGTGAAAACATAATGTCAAAAGAAAGAGCATATTAAATCCAATAACTTCTCCGAAGATGCTATTGACCTCAACTTAGCCGTTTTGGCGGCAATAGTCAATTTCATGTTTTGGTCTTATTTCTAGATATTGGAATACGGCAAGAATCCGTTTCCCGTATTTAATGTTCAATATCTCCTTCGGTAATAGTTCGATTTCAACAACTATAGTTCATTCGAAAGGTATTCGTATAAACTGTCTAAAGGTGTATAAAGTGTTTCTTTGTTGTCAATTTCGACAGTAATTTCCAAAAAACTGCGAAACATCCAAATACCCATATCTTAGGAAGTAAACATCAGAATCAAAAACAAATTAATATCGCTCTGTCTGGCTGTGAGGCCTTTCATTTGCATTTGGTTTGGATAAGATCGGTTTAGCCATTTCTGAGAAACACGAATGAGAGTTTGTCCGTTACATGCACACAGACACACATTGCCCCAAATCGTCGAGCTAAGTCGATTGGCATATAAGACTCGGCCCTCCGGTCCTCGGAAAAATACTTGAAAGTTTAAGCGAATTCTATACATTTCTTTTATAAGAAATGTAAAAAGATGGGTGGGTAATGTCAGAGACATAACCGAAGTGAAGTATAATACACTTTAGGCTGTTAATGCGAATGCTTCAATTTTGACTATCTTCTGATAGGTTATATTAAAACCAGCTATTTCGTTATTTCTAATGGAAATACCGAAATAACGGTACACGTCCATCGAAACCTAAAATATTCCAACCAGGCATTGCATTTATCGCTCATATGAGTAAATGAGTCCGGATAATTTACTACTGCGACAATAAAAACTCACATTTTCACATGAAAAGTTATTGGCACTCACATAACTTCTCTAGATAAATACAACATGTTATTTCTCCGGATAAAGAAAACCGCTGGAGAATGAGCGAATGAGTTTATCATGGTATCCTTTTTGTGCTCGCTGCCTTGCTGTCGCTATTCCAAAACACGTCGTACTTCTTTGCCGCTTTTCTTTGAAATTAAATTTATATTTTGACGCTTTGATTGATTTCAACGAAATTAAAATATTATCACCTTCTCCGGTGAGAAGGAAAAAATCAAATAAACTTTATCCGGAATTTTTTTTCTCACGCTATTTGTGGAGACGAAGAATTTTGCGACTCATCTTATCTCGGAAAAAATGGACATCGGATAAGCCTCTTCTCGCGTGAGTGAGAGAGAATTACAATGCCTGATTCCAACATATTTCTAGACCTTTTATTCAAAACGACATATCTACAATCTCTTTGTTTACTTTCTCTTCTGTTAATAATTCGGTCGCTTTAACATTTATCCCTCAACTCTTTGCATAATATGCTAGTCGACACCACCGTTTTTCGATCTGTACTGTAAAATAAGTGAAAAATGCTATAGGTACGCCGTAAAAATCGAAAGAGAAAGTAAACAAAGAGAGTATATGTAGATATATCTTTTTCAAAAAACGCTCAAGATTTATCCTCATATGGTAACCCTGAAAATAGCATTTAATGAGAGTGAATCAATTCATGTTGCAACAGTAGAGAATCGTATATACTTGTACCGTTATTTCGCTATTTCCATTAGAAATACCGAAATAATTTATTTTAACAAAATCTTTCAGAAATTAGTAAAAATTGCAGCATTCGTATTAACAACTTAAAACGTATGCTATTTCATTTCGGTAATGTCGTTGACATTACCTACCCATCTTTCTAATCTAAAAAAGAATAATTGTTTTGAAAACCTAATAATTGCATAACCTAACACGATTTAAAGCTACGCTTTTGTGAAATCTCGACAAAAACAAAATTACTTGTTAGTCCAACGAGCTTTTTGTCCCGTTGTTGTTGTGAATTATTATAATTTTGAACATTTTTCAAAGCGTTATGATTGCTATTACAGAGGGAAATGTTGGTTGAATGATATTTATTAAATTCTCCCAATTAATGTTCTATAGCTAAACTATGAACTTATTTCCTTAGGAGGCGCGTTTTACCTCATGTTTTCATAAATAATAATTTGCTCGAACCTTAACCAAGCAGGTAACTTAGAGTGGAGTTTTCACAATAATGGAGCTTTCACTTGTGTAGCCGCGATATTCGCAAACAAAAAAAGTAAAATGTACATTGCGTCATTTAGCCGCACATAAAATAAGCGGGGTTTAATGTGGATACAATTAATCGTAAAATGATACGTAATACTTTTTCTCCGTTTGCTCCGAGGATCGAGTATTTTAAGTTTCCCCTGGTAGTCTAAAAATGCTCTATAAACTCGTAAATAAACTTTCCGAAGTAACTCGTGTCAAATCATCAACAAAAAATCATAATATCAGTATCCAATAAGCCAACACCATCTCCTTTACACAACGAAACAAGCAGTACGCACTTCGGCTTGCCAGAGAAAACATACAGATAAATTCACCACGGTGCACTCTGGAACGCGCGCCGTAGTGAATTTATCTGTACACGCACTTGACGCCACATATAATTTAATGAACAAGAGAGCGCGGTTCTCGCACTAAACCACCCCCACCCCTTCGCCAATCCATTTATTCAGCTCTGAAAAAAAAGAGCTTTCTGCTTTTTCTGTGGTGTGTCATCATTGTATCTTCCGTGTATGCTTGAAACTGGCACGTCATTTCATGATTAGAATGAAATGCTATCAGCACCTGGCGGCAGTCATGGTATCTATTACCTACCACCAAAGAATGTAAGCTGATATGAAACGCAGCAGCTGCTACGCTTACAACGTCAGAATACAAACTAACGAATTTTTCTTGTGTTCCCTTTCTATACGCGTCGCAGTTAATTCGATGAAAAAGAGGCAATCCTAGCAACGGCTGCTTTTTGAGCGAATTGTACCGACTAATCATGGATCAGATAATTACTACTTTCATAAAATCCAGTATTTCCGCTATTTTTAGTAATTGTACATACTACCGAATTGGATACAAAATTGTTGTACATATTTGCAATCAAATAGCGTAATAATCTTATTTTTCAATTTAGTACAACGGCAGATTCACGTTTAAAAAATCGGGTAAAATTCCGGCAGAAAATTTTGAAACGGGACCCCTATATTGAAACGTTAGAAGTATTCTACTTCAAAATATTCATTCAAATATCCATGTTATTCATTCAGTTGAATATCGTACAATATATTCCTTTCACTAATTATCAAGGAAAATGTTTTCAAATGCCGGTAAAGCATATAAAACAACAATCATCATCGCTTACATTGTGCCAGAGCCTACTTTGATGCGTTTGATTCGTTGCTGCGCGGTTGCTTTGTGTGATAATCGGAGACAAATGAAAATCTGCACGGATGAATGAGTGGTTTGTTCGTTTGACGTTTTCAGCTGCGTCACTGAATATTGAAAATGAATGCGGCTGAAAATGATAAATTTTCATTCAAAGAATTTGAATATTTTTAACTCTGATATGAAGAAGGATTGATATTTTTGTGCCATGTAATCGAAGTACAAGGACATAAATCGGGTTTGAGAATTGAGCTCGACAAGCCTCTCGCAATTTGCAATTGCTAACGGATTCAAGATATCGCATCGGATGAGCAATCGACATGAGAGGTCCCAAAATCGATTTTGCATCGGAAGGACGCCCGCCACCACTTCTAGACACATCGTATGTGTCGAGTGCACGCAACCCAATGTGCAATATGCAAACACAAAGGGGAAACAATACTTAGCTCGTGTATGTAACGGTATCCAGACGGCTTACTAGAAGAACACTGCTTCACTGGTCACTGGCCGGCTAACAGTACTCAGAAACAGAAACACAAAAGGGAAAAAATACTGTAACCTCGGCGAGGCGGAGAGTGCGCAAGATAACCTTGAATGCGGATTAGCATTATATTTGTCACTATATACTACTCGGACTGGCAAAAACACTTGTGTCTCGTCCGAGCGCTCGAAGTCGAATGAGCTACTAGAAAAGGAAATCTATAAGAAAATTACTTAAAATGAGAAGATTAAGCAGCTCCCTTACACAAACTTTATGTTGCTTGGGAGGTTTGCATGGAAAGCACTGGAATACTAACTATTCAGATATGTTACCAGCAGATGCTGTTCAGCCGCGGCAGCAGTATATAGATCAAACCGTGAAATATGTTTTGTTGGCCTTCTGGGAACGTGCATAATGCTATGTAAAGGTTTCTACCTGAGACGCGCGTCTCAGAAATGGCCCGTAGAAACTTTTTTGACGCACGGATCGAAAAACTTTTATCGCAATAAAATAGACACTTATATTTTGCAAATAATATAAAGAAGAAGAAAAAGATGGGTGGGTGATGTCTGGGATATAATCGGAGTGTCGTGACTACTCGTTTGACGTTTGAAATAGGTGCGAATGTTTCAAATTATTCTTTATAATTATATTGGTTCTAAAAAGAATCTTTTTTGTTGGCGTCTGCGTTCCAGGGCCGTCGAGAGCCGCGTCGGGCCCCAAGGCTTGTGTTACCGCCGGGCCCTTTCAAACCTAAGCCCTCTGGTTCAGTACGAGTTAGGGCCGATTTCTTCACCCTCGCTTAACTTTTGAACCAGGTTCATCAGTACGTTTAAACCTGGCTTAAGCGCTAAGCGAAGGTGAAGAAATCGGCCCTTAGTACCTCTTCAGCCTAGGGAAACTCGCAGGCATGCACAAGAACAGTGCTGCTCCGCGTCCTATTGCTGTGCACTGACTCATAATGTGTCAGCCTTAAATTCATTGAGCTAGTGCTTTCGCTGGTTTCCGATGAGCTAGAGTTAGCAAGTAGCACGAGCACCGATGAGCTAGATCCCTCGCTAGCACGGTGATAGCTAGCACGCTGCACGGAGCAATAGCTCAGCTATAGCAAAGCAGAATAAAAAACAACGCGTTAGTGTGAGTAATGATGCCCGCATCGTTTTTTCAGCAACCTGTCGCACATTCACCAACGCATATTTCTTACTTTGTCCTATTCTTTCGTTCCATACCTTACACTACTGCACCGTTCTAGCTCATCGGACAAGCTTACCGTGCCAGCTCATTGAGCTAACTCGTGCTAGCTCACCGAGCTTGCTCGTGCCAGCTTACCGATCTGGCTCATGGTGCTAGCTTATCGTGCTAACTCGTTGTGCTAGCTCTTCGAATCGTACAGCTCGAGCACGAAGGTTACCTAGCACGAGCGGTGTCAGTGCTTATTGCTTTTAGTTCGTTCAAAGTGGCCGCTCAGCTCGTGTTAGGCTCTCGTGCTGTGCTTCATGCATCCCTGGAAACTCGTGAGTCTGTGGTTTATATTAGCCTCCGGTTGACTCATATTGCCACATCCACAGATAGCGTGCCAGACAGGTAAATTTCTAAGCTTCTTATTCCGAGGTATCCAAATCGGGTAAAATTGCCATAGCTTCAAGTTTTTCAATTTGTCGGTACTCAGGAATCAGTAGCGTCTAGCTCAAATGGTACGTTCCACATGTTGATCGGAGTTTTGTGCCTTGCCATGATTTCCCTGACGGGAAGGATTGGGGAAGTGGTAAAGTTAGGGGTAAGTAATATACCCAAGAGACCACGAAGCATTATTTAATGGCCTTATACTCACTAGACTGATGCAATTTTTGACTTTTAGCTCCACCAAGCTTTACTGATTCCTTTTATGGCCCTTAGTAATTGTGCAAATCTTGGTACCGATCGATTGTGTCTACGGACCCTCCAAAAATTTAAAAGTTTATATGGAAATTAGTATGGAAAATCGGTTAAAATTTCAAATAAATTCTTAAAAAATCACCTCATCAATCAATTCATGAGAACACTATATATTTCTAAAGGTATTCTTCTACTGAACACATTCGTGGAACATTGTAAGTTTGTGAAAATTCGCTGAGAGAAGTTATTAACTAATGAAGCAGCATGGCTTCAAAACAAGTATATTTTATTATTAATCATAGCAACCCTGTTTGAATAACTGCATCTGCCATACGGGAGCGGTGGGTGGTAAGCCTTGTTTACACTTGTATAACGATGAAGCTATTCAAACAGGGTTGCTATGATTAATAATAAAATCCATTTGTTTTGAAGCCATGCTGCTTCTTTAAGTAATAACTTTTCTCAACGAATTTTCACAAACTTACAATGTTCCACGAATGCGTTCAGTAGAAGAATACCTTTAGAAATATATAGTGTTCTCGTGAATTGATTGATGAGGTGATTTTTTAAGAATTTATTTTTAATTTTAACCGATTTTCCATACTAATTTCCATATAAACTTTGGAATTTTTGGAGGGTCCGTAGACACAACCGATCGGTACCAACATTTGCACAATTACTAAAGCATATAAAACAACAATCATCATCGCTTACATTGTGCCAGAGCCTACTTTGATGCGTTTGATTCGTTGCTGCGCGGTTGCTTCGTGTGATAATCGGAGACGAATGAAAATCTGCATGGATGAATGAGTGGTTTGTTCGTTTGACGTTTTCAGCTGCGTCACTGAATATTGAAAATGAATGCGGCTGAAAATGATAAATTTTCATTCAAAGAATTTGAATATTTTTAACTCTGATATGAAGAAGGATTGATATTTTTGTGCCATGTAATCGAAGTACAAGGACATAAATCGGGTTTGAGAATTGAGCTCGACAAGCCTCTCGCAATTTGCAATTGCTAACGGATTCAAGATATCGCATCGGATGAGCAATCGACATGAGAGGTCCCAAAATCGATTTTGCATCGGAAGGACGCCCGCCACCACTTCTAGACACATCGTATGTGTCGAGTGCACGCAACCCAATGTGCAATATGCAAACACAAAGGGGAAACAATACTTAGCTCGTGTATGTAACGGTATCCAGACGGCTTACTAGAAGAACACTGCTTCACTGGTCACTGGCCGGCTAACAGTACTCAGAAACAGAAACACAAAAGGGAAAAAATACTGTAACCTCGGCGAGGCGGAGAGTGCGCAAGATAACCTTGAATGCGGATTAGCATTATATTTGTCACTATATACTACTCGGACTGGCAAAAACACTTGTGTCTCGTCCGAGCGCTCGAAGTCGAATGAGCTACTAGAAAAGGAAATCTATAAGAAAATTACTTAAAATGAGAAGATTAAGCAGCTCCCTTACACAAACTTTATGTTGCTTGGGAGGTTTGCATGGAAAGCACTGGAATACTAACTATTCAGATATGTTACCAGCAGATGCTGTTCAGCCGCGGCAGCAGTATATAGATCAAACCGTGAAATATGTTTTGTTGGCCTTCTGGGAACGTGCATAATGCTATGAAAAGGTTTCTACCTGAGACGCGCGTCTCAGAAATGGCCCGTAGAAACTTTTTTGACGCACGGATCGAAAAACTTTTATCGCAATAAAATAGACACTTATATTTTGCAAATAATATAAAGAAGAAGAAAAAGATGGGTGGATGATGTCTGGGATATAATCGGAGTGTCGTGACTACTCGTTTGACGTTTGAAATAGGTGCGAATGTTTCAAATTATTCTTTATAATTATATTGGTTCTAAAAAGAATCTTTTTTGTTGGCGTCTGCGTTCCAGGGCCGTCGAGAGCCGCGTCGGGCCCCAAGGCTTGTGTTACCGCCGGGCCCTTTCAAACCTAAGCCCTCTGGTTCAGTACGAGTTAGGGCCGATTTCTTCACCCTCGCTTAACTTTTGAACCAGGTTCATCAGTACGTTTAAACCTGGCTTAAGCGCTAAGCGAAGGTGAAGAAATCGGCCCTTAGTACCTCTTCAGCCTAGGGAAACTCGCAGGCATGCACAAGAACAGTGCTGCTCCGCGTCCTATTGCTGTGCACTGACTCATAATGTGTCAGCCTTAAATTCATTGAGCTAGTGCTTTCGCTGGTTTCCGATGAGCTAGAGTTAGCAAGTAGCACGAGCACCGATGAGCTAGATCCCTCGCTAGCACGGTGATAGCTAGCACGCTGCACGGAGCAATAGCTCAGCTATAGCAAAGCAGAATAAAAAACAACGCGTTAGTGTGAGTAATGATGCCCGCATCGTTTTTTCAGCAACCTGTCGCACATTCACCAACGCATATTTCTTAATTTGTCCTATTCTTTCGTTCCATACCTTACACTACTGCACCGTTCTAGCTCATCGGACAAGCTTACCGTGCCAGCTCATTGAGTTAACTCGTGCTAGCTCACCGAGCTTGCTCGTGCCAGCTTACCGATCTGGCTCATGGTGCTAGCTTATCGTGCTAACTCGTTGTGCTAGCTCTTCGAATCGTACAGCTCGAGCACGAAGGTTACCTAGCACGAGCGGTGTCAGTGCTTATTGCTTTTAGTTCGTTCAAAGCGGCCGCTCAGCTCGTGTTAGGCTCTCGTGCTGTGCTTCATGCATCCCTGGAAACTCGTGAGTCTGTGGTTTATATTAGCCTCCGGTTGACTCATATTGCCACATCCACAGATAGCGTGCCAGACAGGTAAATTTCTAAGCTTCTTATTCCGAGGTATCCAAATCGGGTAAAATTGCCATAGCTTCAAGTTTTTCAATTTGTCGGTACTCAGGAATCAGTAGCGTCTAGCTCAAATGGTACGTTCCACATGTTGATCGGAGTTTTGTGCCTTGCCATGATTTCCCTGACGGGAAGGATTGGGGAAGTGGTAAAGTTAGGGGTAAGTAATATACCCAAGAGACCACGAAGCATTATTTAATGGCCTTATACTCACTAGACTGGTGCAATTTTTGACTTTTAGCTCCACCAAGCTTTACTGATTCCTTTTATGGCCCTTAGTAATTGTGCAAATCTTGGTACCGATCGATTGTGTCTACGGACCCTCCAAAAATTTAAAAGTTTATATGGAAATTAGTATGGAAAATCGGTTAAAATTTCAAATAAATTCTTAAAAAATCACCTCATCAATCAATTCATGAGAACACTATATATTTCTAAAGGTATTCTTCTACTGAACACATTCGTGGAACATTGTAAGTTTGTGAAAATTCGCTGAGAAAAGTTATTAACTAATGAAGCAGCATGGCTTCAAAACAAGTGGATTTTATTATTAATCATAGCAACCCTGTTTGAATAACTGTATCTGCCATACGGGAGCGGTGGGTGGTAAGCCTTGTTTACATTTGTATAACGATGAAGCTATTCAAACAGGGTTGCTATGATCAATAATAAAATCCATTTGTTTTGAAGCCATGCTGCTTCTTTAAGTAATAACTTTTCTCAACGAATTTTCACAAACTTACAATGTTCCACGAATGCGTTCAGTAGAAGAATACCTTTAGAAATATATAGTGTTCTCGTGAATTGATTGATGAGGTGATTTTTTAAGAATTTATTTTTAATTTTAACCGATTTTCCATACTAATTTCCATATAAACTTTGGAATTTTTGGAGGGTCCGTAGACACAACCGATCGGTACCAACATTTGCACAATTACTAAGGGCCATAAAAGGAATCAGTAAAGGCTGGTGGAGCTAAAACTCAAAAATTGAACCAGTCTAATACTCACATACAAAACATATTCTTTACGGCTTCATAGTTCCATAGAGATCATTTTTCGTCTGACATGCCGACTGTTTAAATTAACGAGTTTAGTTAGTGACTACAGAAATGGAATTCGATCCGCAGTCGAAAACCTCGTCTCAATTCGGTATACGCGTTTGATCACTGATCTGTGAAATGATTTGCATGTATACTTAGTTTAATCCAAACTCTACCTAGATATTTGGTTGAAATCACGCAAACGTCTTTTGTGGATTATATTTGCAATTGTATTTTTTCGAAAAATCGTGTAGAATTTGCATTTTAATTTTAAGTTTATTGCATCATCATTTATTACATGAATGCATACGAGTTTAGGTGACTATTGGAACGCATATGTATATTTGTTATTGTTTGGTGTCTCAAAGCACTATAAGAATATTCTATATTAGTACTTGGAGTTTTCTATAAAAGCTCCGTAGTATTTATCTTCAAAAGCTTTTTAACTCGAGGCCTATGTTCTGTAGGTTGATAAAGCGCTAAATTTAATGCTTTACATTTTAGGTGCATTGAAGCATTAAAAATACTTGAATACGGCTCGTTAGCAATGGAAACGCTAACTTATAGCTTATCAAGAGTTTTAAATTAGTGTTTATGGTTACTTGGGTAATGACTCAATACAATTCTACACCCCCGGAAGGATGCTGAACGATCTGCAGGTGCTACAATAGCAGGAATAATACTTCCAACCCCCGCAGGGATTAAGACTTTTTATTTTAACAGTGAGCGGTTATATTTCGTTTTGCGAAACAAACAATTCTGCTTGATTGATGGTCTGGAACATAATCAGTACGCTATGTCTAACATGGTGAAATTGTAGGGGCAAAACAACATTGTAAACATTGGCCATATTTGTACTTTTAACAATAGATCTTAAGGAACGTCTCAAAAAGTAAACAGGAATACAGTTTGACCACAATAGGCCACTTGCTGCTATTGTAATCATCACTTATTTTTTCGGCATATCGCACAGTGGTTCCATTCCTTAAGAGAGGCGGTCATAAATATATTTAATGCAAATTTTGATACAAAACTGCATTTCTATAGTAAATTTGGGTCGCAGAATTCAAATTTCGCAATAAAAAATCGGTTATATCCACCTAACAGTGTAATACGGCTTTTCTTATTACATTAAGATTCACATTTACTTTTTTTGTTCAAGAATTTTTTTTAATATCAAATAGTACAAGTTGTGCTGCGCTGGTAAAAAAAGGAATAGTTATTCATTGAAAGTTCTCTAAATTGTAGCTTCTGCACAAAACGCAAATATTATGATATCGTCGTATATTTTTTTTTCCTTTAAAATGATGGTTTTTGTGAACAACCAATGTGTTTTCCTACAATAAAAATTATCCCATAATAAAAAACTACAAGGGACAGTCCTATGAGGTTGTACGAATTGCAGACGTAGGACTGCAATATGTGAAATATTTAATTTCTTATTACATTTGGATTAATAATTAATCAAACATTTCTTTCTACAGTTCACTTCATGAATCAAACCGTCTTGCTCATCAGGTCATTTTATTTACAATGAGCGATCGAATCCGACTAAAGAAAGCAGACAGAAAACTTTGATGGAAAACCGAACTAATATCTGGAACTGCTTTAAAATTAAAAAAAAAAATAATATTTTATTGTGTGCGGTAAACAACCAGATCGATGCTTAAAAATCATGTTTTAGACAATACAGTCACAGTTCTTGTATAGGACAAGCTTTATAGTTTTATTTTGCCGTTATTGTAATTTTCCTAAAGTACACATAAATGTAGCGAATGCAGTGGTCTTAATCATATATCGAAGCGAAACATATACAAGAATCGAAAATAGTTTTATGGATGGACTTAGATGCATTTTTGCAGCGATTTTTTGAGTAACAGTACATCCATTCATAAATAGGCTTTGTAGTACCTATGTACTGGTAGAATCAAAGTGGGATAGGTTGAGCGGAAATGAATCTCGTGGAATCAATAAATTGATGAAACGTAAATCATAAACCTTCGTTGCACTTTCTTCTATCCATTCGCGTGAATTTGTTGCTAAGAAAGTTTTCGTCTTCTTAGCCTGTCATTGAGACGACAACGCAAAGAAAAAGCTCAGATTTCTATCATACACGCAACACTTGGATATACCTACACATACGCCTCAAACAATAAACCCAAGCGATCGGTGTACCGTGCTTGAATCAATAAGCTGTGCCAGTACATCGTGTCCGTACACGAATGGAAGATACGCACCTAGCAAAATGAGTCAGCGCTGGTGATGATGGGTGGTGCGAAAGAGACAACTAGTACCACGACGCTAGCCTCTGCTACACTGGCTGTGGGAGCATGCAGCGCAGTGCTCTGCTCTGCCTGCTGTCCAAGAGTTAACTGAGCTTGCCCGACCAAAGCTGCTCTTTAAATAGTCGATGGTGACGTCATTCATAGAAGCGTTGCGCGTTATGTACATAAATTTGTCGTGCCAGACTAGTGAAGCGCAGCCTTCTGTGTGCAAATGCGTGGTATTTTAACTATGTTAAACATTATTTAAAATTTTAATGCCATTATATCAAAAATCTTTGGGTTTATCTATTGGAATCTATTCTTAGAAGTATTTCTGAGCGATATGCGCAAAAAATGAAAATTTACCGTAAGATGGCTGAATTATAAGCGTTTAAAATTGGACCACTTTTCGTTACATACCATTTTTGTTGAATTTGCAACGTGCACCCCCATATCGAAAACAAAGACGTAGTCCTACGTCAAAAAACTCCGAGTACCAGCTATTTTATAATGGAGAAATACTACTTGGACTTGAGAACCTAGTTGTAATACGAAGTGGAGTGAGACATTTGCCTCGTACATCAAATATTCCGTAGTGACATGTGTTTCAAAGAGAAGCGTCAAATAAATCGATATAACTCAAGTTCTAATGATTCCATCGATAAGAAATTTTGGGAAAATAACAAAGAAGCTATATAGTTTCGAGATCAGTAGTAATTATTATCGTAAATAATTTGACAATCTGATATAAAGTTTTTCGTCTTGCATTATCCCGTTAAACATGTACAACATCTTAGATTTTCTAGGCATTCTGGGCGCGGAGATGCGCAGCTGAAACCTAGTTTAAGTGGAAGTGGAACGGCTGACGACCATTTTGAAAAGAAGTTCGGGAAGGATATCGAGGGACAAAGTTAGTTAAAGTCATATTGAAATTTTTTAGGTTAATTTTTCTATTACATATACAAATAAACTCATATTTATGCTCTCCTTACACTCCAAAAACTGAAAATTATCATTTACTACAAAGCTAATAGTAGTATTATCTGAAAAAAATTGAATATTAAAAATTACAGATCGACAAAAACATTTTTCTGCCGAGCTATCGATTATCGATATTATTTACATTATCGGTAAATAACGAGCCACCCTATGCATTCTTCTATATACTAAGAAAACCAGTTCAGTATTGACAAAATTAATTATGAAACTATAAAATATACATACAGAACGATGTAATCGCAAGATAAAAACACGCCTTCGCCGAAATATTTTTTTTTGCATTATTGGCCTATGGGGGGACCACTGTGTATCGGTTTGGAACACGCTACTTTGCTTCTACTGTGCAGGCAAAGCGACACACGGATTGATTTATATGCTGGTAGCAATGGAGCAGTTTTTAGCTTTCGTTGTAAGCAAAATGAGAAGGTAGCAGATGCTGTTCAAAATTCTCGTTTAAAATTATTAAATCAAAAAGAGTTTTCATATTGAATCCAAGAAAACCGTTTCTAATCGTAGATTTTATGCAGGTTTAATTAATAAACAATGTGATATGTCTAACGTAGGAAACGGTTTTAATATGCTGTGAGAATATGCAGGACCCGAAAACAATATAGACACAGAACGCAATAATAAGACGCAAATTAAATAACTGCAAGTACAATGGGTAACCGAGTACTACTGCTGTTGGACGAACTGAACTGATTTGATTTCTTTATTTCGCACATTATAATTAGGTTCTTATTGACATCACACACATTTTTGGCGAGGCCCAAAATCACCGTTCTATCTCAACACAATGAACTTTTAGAAGAAAAAATCCTTGAATATACTGTAACAATACAAAAATTATCCATTTTAACCACCGGTTAATTAAGGTCAGTCTACCTTCTCATCTCGCCCGGAGCAGAAACTAAAAATCGATACACGACAAAAACGACTGCAGACAAATTGTGTTACTATTGATTTTTTAAAATGTCCTGTAAGACCAACTACTCAGGAAGTGAAACAATTACTAAATGTGCAGATTGTGCTTAATCAGGGAGAAGTCAACACCTTGCAAATGCATCATATCGAACATTAAGAAGCACAGTCGTTTGTTTCGCGGAATAACGTGCAGCACACCAACGAAAGCTGCCGCGTTAACATCATCATCCCCGCATATATAGGCATGGACTCTAGAGAGATGTGCTTACACAAATTATCTCCACAAGCTCCTGACATCGTGACATCAAATTTATGTCCAGATACGGAGAAGTGGCTTCCATAAGAGCTCTAACTTCGAAATTTCCCGGGTGTCCCTAACGTTGTTCTTGTGGTGAGAATGCTTTCGTACAAACCAACTTTTTTATACGTAACCTTTTTATGCGGATCATCCCAAAATGGGACGTTTCATCAGACAATACTGGTTATGCAACCATGGTAGATTCCTATGCGCGATTTCTACAAAAATACACTGCACCATGGAAAACTTTGTGCAAAAGCAGTTAAGAAAAGCCCACCTACTATAACCGTAAACGTTATCTTATGCCAAACCACAAACGGCTACAACACCAATATTTACGGATCTGACAGGAACAAATATTCACTCAACAACAATCACGCCCAGTGTCTCCAAGCCAACAACCGGCACCACCAGGAATGAAGCGAACGTAGAAGAGGACGAATGCGTTTGTCCGTGCGCTCGCATTTCTGTTTGAAGCTCTATTGCTTTCTTCGAAAATACTTTCAATTGGCTTCTCAATCTTTTATAGTGTATTCCGTCGATTCAAGCTATAAAACTCGTTTTTTAAACTTGTACACAAAGTAGACAAATCCCTTAAAAACGTTTGTTTTAACAAATGCCAACTATCAAATAAAGTTTTCATTTTTTTACGCTTTCATCATATAACAATTTAATAAGGTGAATGATTATAAAGAAATTACTATTGCTATTTTTATTGCTCTTCAATGAATACCGGACGTGTTCGCCCATCTTCCGGATAAAAACGCGGGCCGCCAAATACGAGCCGGGCCCCAGGGCAATTGTCCTGGCTGCCTCCCCCTCTCATCGGGCCTGCTGCGTTCATAGGGGCTGCGCTGGATTCGAAGCTCGTTGAGACATTCATGAAATGAACAAATTTCATATGTTAATGCTTCGAAATGTCAATGTTAAAATCTCTCGAAGCAATCATCGATCATATTCTTAAAATTCTGGTTGTATCTCTTTCAAATGGCTAGATTTACGCATTAAGTTTGATTCACCGGGTTCAACAAAATTTTGCTGGGGATTTGAATAGTATCCCGTTCGGTAATCTGTTCAGTAAAACAATTTTATTACCTAGTTCTCCGCATTGAATACAGGTATATAAACATCTGTCAATAAGAGTTGATAGTTTGCGGTAAATTTCTGTCGTTAAGAGTTAAATAATGCTGACTAGTTCAGTAATTCGAAATTGAAATTTTGCGAATTTCTAGGAAAAGTAACATGTTCTAGTCAAGATTTTTTAAGGTTATACATAAAACTTTTACACAAAATAATTGTCCTACGTCAACACCCCGGTTATGTTCCGGACATCACCTACCAAATTGCATTGAGCCAAGAACGACAAACCAGTTAGAGGTGTGCGCCGCGCCGCAGATTTCAGGTAAAAATCGGCCGGCGTGCTTGCTATTTTTACCTGCAATCGTCAGTGCGGCGCGGCGCACACCTCTAAAACCAGTGATATAAGCCGAAACAAATCCAACGACCCAGTAAAATTTGTACTAGGGTTTAGCTCTGAAATTATTTACGATAAAATTTCAACTCTAGACAAAAGTAGAGTATAATGCCAACTTTTTGGAAGAGCGCCGCACTATTTTTTATGCAGCCTTCTTTCGATGGAATGTGTATACATTTGCTGTTTAAGCTCAACGAAAACTCGAATCGAATGCTATCATTCAACATCGTACTATCTTACAGACGCTGCTCTAATGAACGAATTCAAATTGATAGGATGATAATAGAAATAGAACGAAATTAGGCTCAGCCCATTACCCTATTCAACTCTGAAAAATGATTCTAAGCGATTTCAAGGACAGCTTGATTAGTTAATAGCGGCAAATTCTCTTCATTGCTCCCTTTGATACCTGCTACTTGAGAAGAACCTTTTCGCTAATCCTATGAAATGCTTTCGAGTCTCGATAACACTGTGCAGAAAGAAACAACCGCCGAAGCAACGCAGAAGTCTACTCTTATGATTAGTCCTGCAAAAATGCGCAAGCTGGTCTGCTGCGCAAACATATGCAGGACAGGACAATCGGCTCCTCATTGACGGCTGTGATAGGGAAACGCATGCTCCCGTGAGAAAAATTTCAGTTTTTCCGCGAGAATCGAAAATACAATTTTACGATGGTATACAATGAAATTAGAATAAAATCTTTAAGTTGGATGTACTTACATCGAACGGTAACTAAAAAATAAAATTGTTGTATGAATTGCAAAGTTGTTACCGTGTCAACCTGAAAATTTGACATATTTTGATGACGGCGGGTTCATATAGGAATTTTCTATGCCGAACAATCATTGAAATTATGTCAATTTATGCTTTGCAAGATTTTAAATAAATTCGAAGTGTGGTCACGACACCCCTGATATGTCATATACATTACCAACCCATCTTTTTATTGTTGCTATCGAGGCTGATA
The DNA here is from genome assembly GCF_030247195.1 of Topomyia yanbarensis. Classification (NCBI taxonomy): domain Eukaryota; kingdom Metazoa; phylum Arthropoda; class Insecta; order Diptera; family Culicidae; genus Topomyia; species Topomyia yanbarensis. Next base: position 271,714,386 of record NC_080671.1, read on the forward strand.
CAAATAGAATAATTATTCGACCCGCCGCCGCTACACTTTCAGAAGAGGTAAATTTGTTAACTAGCACAGTACAAGCAAATTGCGCAGCAGCATTCCACGCACGCACGCAGTAAACAAATAAATCCGCAGCTGTTTCTCTGCTAATCCACCAACAAAGTACAATTTGGTTATTCTGGTTGTAGTTAAAAATCGAAATAGTGAACTTGCGCCTTTCGGTTTATCTCCTATTTTCAGCGCACGCAACTAAAGCGCAACTGGTGTAGGTGATGCGCAAGTTGATTCTCTAACATGTACACAAGATGCGCATTAGTTGCCCACTCTGAAAATAGGGAAAAAAGCGAAAAGCGCAAGTTCAATATTTCGATTTTCAACTGCAACCAGAATATTCGAATTCGATGACGGACGGGTTCTTCTTGCCGCCTGCATGAAATTTGCAGCATTGCTGGTATGGTGGACGATAAACGAATGACAGCACATAAAGGAAAGTCGCCACTTATATTTATAACATTTCCGTTGTCTTCTAAATTAGTTTTATCCAATCAGAGAGCGCTACGGAATGATTTTAATAAATGTCTCCTTTTTCAATATTATTGCAATAAAGGCCACTCAGATTTTTATTGTTGCTAATTTCAAAATCTGCGTAAATAAAAACCGCGTAAATTTTAAAAAACCGCGTAAATTTCAAAATTCGTGTAAATGAAAACCGCTTGAATTTCAAAATCCGCGTAAATGAAAACCGCGTAAATTTCAAAATCCGCGTAAATGAAAACCGCGTAAATTTCAAAATTCGCGTGAAAAACGCGTAAAAAACCTGAGTCTGTATTAATAATATTTCCGCTGTCTTCTAAACTAGTTTTATCCAATCAGAGAGCACTGTGGAACGGTTTTAATAAATGCGTATTTTGCTATATTTACGTAAGTTATACATCCTTACAAATCTAATCGAAGATTCTTTATCATTTTTCTAAATGATTAGTGCAAACATATTGTAATTCCGTTCAGTACAACGGAAGTTATTAACTTTCAAAAACACTACCTTCTGTTTCTTGCGAAATTTTGAAAAGAAACGTTAGTCGTAGTCACGACAGAAATCTCATCTGGGGCCATGCATAAATGACGTAGCATTTTGGGGGGTAGGGAGGGTATACCAAATTTGTGACGAAGTATGACGAGGGGGAGGGTAGGGTCAGAAGTTATGCGACGTAGCATTATGTTTAAAACCCATTGTTTAGAGAAAACAATTTAATGATCCTCCATTCCCAAGAGAAATGAATTTAAATTCAAACAAGTTACTTTTGATGCGGTTTTTCATGAGGTAAATTTTACGATTCGCAGAATTTTCTATTTCAAGTTCGCAAAAATACGAAAAGATTTTGTATGCGGATTTAACTTGCTACATTAGTTAGCTAATGTTGCTAACTAGTAGACTTAGTTTGGAAGCTGAATTAAATTTTCACTTCGGAATCAACCAAACTAAATTTAGTGATTTAGATGAACATATGCTTCTTAGAATCATTGGCAGCTACAGGATTGAGAAAACTTCTCTTCATGCTCCCCTTGACATATAAAATTCAAAACAAAACTATCAACACTATATTTGTGATGAAATGGGCTTATTTTGCACGTCATTTGCTGTTATAATGAAAATGTTGATAAAAGTCGTCAAACATTTCGAAAGGACATGTATTTAAAATAATTGAAAAGCATGTAATTTTTTTTCATCGCTCGGGCGCTGTGCATGGGACGAGGGGGAGGGGTAGGTAAATGCTACGTTATTTACGAGGGTGAGGTTAGAATTTTGTGACCAAATGCTACGAGGGGGGAGGGAGGGGTCAAAAATCGCTGAAAAAAGCTACGTCATTTGTATACGGCCCCTCTTTGAAAATTAGTTAGAATGACTAAAATATAAAAAATCAAGTAGTGATAGATCGAATACAGACTATATTCCGATTTCTTGTCAAATCATTAGCAAGACAATGGAAATTATGGCAATTCAATGCTTTTTTTGTATCTCTATTTTAAGGTGAAAAATATAACTTGAACGTCCTGACCAGAGTGATTTTTTAACAATGTTATTGCTAAGTTCGTTTCTTCTTTATTGGAAACTAAGGAGATACATCTAGTTGCGTCTTTCTCAATTAATAAAAGTCCTAATTTTAATTCAATTGATTTTAATGCAGACGTGAGACTTTATCGATTTACTTATGAACTGCGGTTGCGGTAATACCGCGCGATAAAAACTCATTTCCCGCACCGCATCTGCGGGAAAAAATGTCCCATCGCACCGCAGATTTTGCGGTGCTGGTGTGGTAAATACCGCGCAGGATGCGCTAATTTCCGCAACCGCGACGAACCCTACGTACAACATATCAAAATTCATCACCAACACACTAAAACAAAGCTTCAATAGTAAATAGAATATCGTGGATTGCTTCAAATTCGCTACCGTAATGCTTCCTGTGGATTTTGTATTGGTATTTTTCGAGGTCGTATTCTTGTTTACGAACATACCAAAGGTTCTTTGGTTATACACGATATCATCAATCATTGGCCTGATATCAAAACAGTTACCAACATCAACCTAGATCTAATCGTAGAATTCTGCTTGAACAAGCTCCGGGATAAATTTTTTCTACGGACCAACCGGTGTGCAACCGGTAAGCTGATTGATCAGATTTTTTTTACAGTTCCTTTAATAGTTTATTCAATAATTAGATCTTGAATGAAAGGGCTGGCGTTCAAATAAGTAATTGAAATAGCGGTAATTTCTTAAAAAATCGATGAGTGTTTGTTTCAAAACGTGGGATGGTTTGTAGTGATATCATGCTTAACGCAAACGCTATTTAAAACAAGGAAAGTTTCTAGAACTTCTGTAGAAATATTTGGTCGGTTCATCGAATGCATATTTCATCTAATTTGTTATACCGTAACTGTAATATCTGTAAATTTTTGGATGTATGAAAAGAAATACATAACGCTGTAGCTGTCCAATGTCATGCGCATCCAAACTCTTTGAATGTCGCTTTCAAGAATGCAGGCAGGATTTTTTAAGGAATAAGATCAAACAATCCAGATGCTCGCCCGTAACAGGAAATCGATGGTAGGCTTCATCCATCGCTGCACAGTTCGTCCATTATCTGCTTGATTTTGATTCACATTTAATTCGAAATGATGCTGATCCTACTGCGAAGGAAATGGATTCCATATATCACATTTTCTCATGTGATCGGAAATAACTGCACAATACCCTGAAGCAGCTCAATCTTTTCATTCTAGATTACCAAAGAAGGTGCTTTGCATTAAATTCATCACATTCCATCGTATTAGAACAACGAATTCCAATTTTGGACAGTAACTCCAGGAGCTGCGTTTAGTATATCAACAGTGGCGTAGCCGGGGGGGGGGGGGGGGGTTTGGGGGTTAAACCCCCCCCCCCCAAACCAAAATTAATTGGATTGAAAAAAAAAATTGATGCTGACGAATTTAATTTAATATTCAAAAAAATATTTTTGGAAAAATATTCTCTGATCACTACATTGAGAACTGTGTTTAAAGCGTCATGAGAACTTTTGGAAAATTATGGGAAGGGGATCTTGTAACTTATCTCTTAGCCAAAATCCCATAGTTGTCAAATTACTTCAATGTAAAATAAAATAACTGTCTGAATTATTATGAGCTCATTTTTGGAAAGATGCTTCAAAATATGGATTAGAGACAATTTTTCGAATGGGAATCTAAATTTGAATAGGTTGATTGCATATAAAACATAAGCTTGTTTACCGAAAACTTACATACATTTCAACATTTGCTGAAAATGTATTTTTTTAGATTGTGTAGAGTTTAGACAACAATTCAATATGGTTAACATTTCAGAAACTAGTTGAAAGCCGATGTAATTTTGTCTTTAGCAGGTCAGGATCGGTTTTATGAGCATTGGATTTTTGTTGTATTTTAAACTATATGAATAGCCTCTTAGGAGGATGCAATGAATGGCGTACTAAAATTTTGTGTGCTACGTACTAGTACTGCAAGTTGTGAGGTTGACTAATAAAGAAAAGTAAAATTAATGCTCGATAAATTTTTAACGGTCACGATCACATTCATTCGAAACTGCCAAATTTCGATGTTAAGTAACATTGAAGAATTTCAAAACGTAAAACTGTTCATCTGCTGATAGAATAATTTTGACGGTTAATCCTCCTAGAAGTAATTATAGACAAGAATTACTCTTCAACCAAATTTGGGTCGAGACTTAATGTCTCTAGCAAAGTTTTCGAAAGTGCTATTTCAAACAACTTTGTCAAAGACATAAATATCCCACATATTCAGAGTATCGAAATATAGTAGTAGAAAACCTTTACAACAAGCTATTCTGAAATTACTGTATTTGATAAATCTCTTCTGCGGTAATTAAATAATAAATTCACATTGCGTTCAAGGTGTCTTTGAAGCTTATAAAAAAATAAGGGAACTGGATATAAAACAAATAATTCCCAGATATTAAAAGGACTCAAAAACACAAAGAGTGATTCCATTTTCAGGAGCTAGCATCAATTCGGCGCAAGCTTAGTCCGCCCACCAAGTTAGTGTCGGATTCTGATGAGATGAAGTCGAAACGCAAGTTTCAGTTCCATCCATCCATAATTTAGTTATAGGTTTTGTGTTCTCAACTCGCAATGATTGTTTCAAACAATTTTATCCGTAGCGCAGAAAAAAATAGTTTTCACCTAAATTTTTCTTCACTAAGAAGAAATATAGCAGGCCCAGTCCATTTAAATCCCTATATGTTGAATTCATGTAGCCTTCATATTTTCAACAAAATTGTTTGAAATGACATTATCAAAAACTTTGCTGAAGGCACCATGTCTCTTAATATTTTTGAAAAATTAATTCACCATAATTACCTCTATGAGAGTTAATCACTAAAATTTCTATATCAAAGCAGGCGCTGTTTTATGTTGATAACTTCCCGAAGTTGTCAAACCTTCAAAGTCAAGGATTATTATATTAGAATTACTCTTCAACAATATTTGGGTCGAGACTTAATGTCTCTAGCAAAGTTTTCGAAAGTGCTATTTCAAACAACTTTGTCAAATACATAAATATCCCACATATTCAGAGTATCGAAATATAGTAGTAGAAAACCTTTACAACAAGCTATTCTGAAATTAGTGTATTTGATAAATCTCTTCTGCGGTAATTAAATAATAAATTCACATTGCGTTCAAGGTGTCTTTGAAGCTTATAAAAAAAAATAAGGGAACTGGATATAAAACAAATAATTCCCAGATATTAAAAGGACTCAAAAACACAAAGAGTGATTCCATTTTCAGGAGCTAGCATCAATTCGGCGCAAGCTTAGTCCGCCCACCAAGTTAGTGTCGGATTCTGATGAGATGAAGTCGAAACGCAAGTTTCAGTTCCATCCATCCATAATTTAGTTATAGGTTTTGTGTTCTCAACTCGCAATGATTGTTTCAAACAATTTTATCCGTAGCGCAGAAAAAAATAGTTTTCACCTAAATTTTTCTTCACTAAGAAGAAATATAGCAGGCCCAGTCCATTTAAATCCCTATATGTTGAATTCATGTAGCCTTCATATTTTCAACAAAATTGTTTGAAATGACATTATCAAAAACTTTGCTGAAGGCACCATGTCTCTTAATATTTTTGAAAAATTAATTCACCATAATTACCTCTATGAGAGTTAATCACTAAAATTTCTATATCAAAGCAGGCGCTGTTTTATGTTGATAACTTCCCGAAGTTGTCAAACCTTCAAAGTCAAGGATTATTATATTAGGTGATCTTGAACGTTGAAAATTTTTTAGATCATTTATCCCACTTTAAAAGATCGCATTTTTTGACTTCATTGACATATTATACAAGAAAATAATCTATAGAGGTATGAAAACTGTTCCATGTTGATCCTTCTTGTTTGTAGACTGGAATGACATCTGTTAGACTACTTATTAGGGTGGGGCAAAATGATCGTTTTTTCAGCACAGCACTTTTTTGGTTCCTTTTGGGGTCCCAAACAACTGTGCAAAATTTGGGGTCGATTGGTGTTGACCCGGCGTAGCGCATTGCGTTTGAAATTTGTATGGAGATTAGTATGGGAAAACCTACATTTTTGCATTTTTAATTTTACAGACTACAATTCTTTCTTTAGTATGCAAACAAATAGATAGAAGTGTAGTCCAGGATATGCTGAACAACTTTGCCGAAGGATGTATGGTGTTAGAATGTCTCTAAGCCAAGTTATAGCTGTTCAAAGTTCGATACATCAAATTAAATGCCAAAAATCATTTTTATTGCCAACATTGCCGGTGTACCATGGTATTTCATATAGCATTCTGAAATAACATTATATATTTTAGTTTCACCACATTGGTATGTTTGAATGAATTATTCAAAAGCCTTAGATCAATTTCATGAATGTAGGTAGTTGAGCAATAGGGCGTAGTGAGGGGTGAGGGGGGATGGGGGGGGGACTTTAATATGTAGAAATTCGAACTGAAATGTTGTCGAGTTGGAATGTTCAGATGAATTATTTCAAAACAATTACACAATGTCCTACGCATAATAGTAACAATGAAATAAAACATACTGTATCCCTTTGCCTTGACTTTTATCAATAGAAGTTACGTTACAGACTGAATTAACTGATGTCGCGATGATATGTCAGAGGATTATATTTCGGTTTAACCGTTGTGTGTCCGACGCGGTACCTGGGTACCTTTTTAAGTTTCAATTAATTAAATTCCTATGTTTTATCCATAGCTGGAAATTGAAATTTTGTGACATCTTAGAACTTCACTAAGTCAAGCTTTTGGGTTAATAATATTGTTGATATAGTAAGGGTGGGAGTGAGGAGGGGCTCCTGATTTTTTTTCTACTACGTAACAGGCCGACGTGGGTACCGGGGTACCCACAAAACTAAAATGCTCATAACTAAGGTAATATCCAACCGATTTTGATACTTTTGCCCGTTTTGGATTCAAGAACTCATCCACTTTTGGACTTGGTAAAAATGAATCGGGTTACTCCATTCGGTTCCCGGGAATCCGGGTTTCCGGAAGCAAGGTTCCAGTGCGGGGGTACTATTTGCGAACTTCAATGGAATACTAGCAATATGGGCCTCAAAATTCTTGGAATAGCATCAGTAGGCTGCATCTCGTAGTTTTGGAACCATTTGGTGATTTGACCCCGGAACGGACATTCCGGAGCAGGTTCCTGTGAGGCCGTGAGCGGCCATTCAATTCCAATTCCATTTTTCAAATTGCCATAGGGCCCCGTAACAATAAAAAACAGACCTCCGAGACAATTTGAAGAGTTTTGATACTCATATTGCTAGGACATTATTAAAATTTACAAATCATATCCTAGTACTGGAACATTACTCCGGAAAATCCGGATTACCAAAAACCAGATCCATTATTCTGGTTCTATTGTACAAAATCAAAAAGCAGACGAGTTCCTGAACCCAAAACATCTAAAAGTGTCCAAATCGGTTAAAGGAAGCCATAGTTATGAGCATTTTAATTTGTGGGTACCCGGGTACCCTCGTTGGCCTGTTAAAGGTGTTTTTTGTTGGACACATAACTGTTAATACGCATTATGATTTGATAGCATGCTCATTTACATGCTGTTCGATCACGAAGCGTGAAGCTAATTTCTGGATTTCAAAATGAAATCCACCAGATCCCTACAACAATTTTTGCTTCAGGTGATCGAACAGCGTCGAAATGAGCCTCTCATCAAATCATAGTGTCTATTAAACTGAAATATAATCAATGCAATTCTCTGACATATCAACTCGACATCAGTTGATTCAGTCTGTAACGTAACTTCTATTGATAAAAGTCAAGGTAAAGGGATACAGTATGTTTTATTTCATTGTTACTATTATGCGTAGGACATTGTGTAATTATTTTAAAATAATTCATTTGAACATTCCACCTCGACAACATTTCAGTTCGAATTTCTACATATTAAAGTCCCCCCATCCCCCCTCACCCCTCACTACGCCCTATTGATCCACTACCTACGCTCATGAAATTGAGCTAAGGCTTTTGAATAATTCATCCAAACATACCAATGTGGTAAAACTAAAATATATAATGTTATTTTGGAATGCTATATGAAATACCATGGTACACCGGCAGTGTTGGCAATAAAAATGATTTTTGACATTTAATTCGATGTATCGAACTTTGAACAGCTATAACTTGGCTTAGAGATATTCTAACACCATACATCCTTCGGCAAAGTTGTTCAGCATATCCTGGACTACACTTCTATCTATTTGTTTGCATACTGAAGGAAGAATTGTAGTCTGTAAAATTAAAAATGCAAAAATGTAGGTTTTCCCATACTAATCTCCATACAAATTTCAAACGCAATGCGCTACGCCGGGTCAACACCAATCGACCCCAAATTTTGCACAGTTGTTTGGGACCCCAAAAGGAACCAAAAAAGAGCTGTGCTCGGTTGATGTGACTTTGATTACGTTTTTCCATATAACAATGCCCCACCCTACTACTTATGTTTTTGAGTTTTCAATAATTTATCAAACTCATATTAAATTTTAGCATTTTTTTTAAAAAAATTGCGATTTTCATCAAAACCCCCTCCAAACCAAATTTCTGGCTACGCCACTGAGTATATCATCCAAACGTAATCGTAATTACCAAAATTTATGTTATACATATAGCCAAGAAAAATCATCAAAAGAAGTTGATTTTGCATAAACTTATTGACGAGTTATCAAATGATTGAATGATGTGTAGGACACCCAAGTCGCCGTTTGCTGACAATTGCTTCTAGGACAGATATACATGCAATCAAACGGGTTTGAAAACTTTTCAATTTATTTTTTTTTTAAGAAAATCATTCGCCTTTTTATTTTTCTTCTGTATTCGCGGGATCCCGGAAAATTTATTATTTATTTCCCGAATCCCGGGAAGCTGAAAACCGTCGGGAAATGGAAGCTCTAATCCGAACGAACCACAATATTGTTCGGTATACCGCTAGCCTTCACCCCAACCGAATGAATCGCCGCTATTGACACCGAAGCAACAACACGAGGAAACAGAGACAGGAACGAATGTGCTCGTACACGCTTGCATATGCATATATTCTTATAACGTTGAACAGTTGTCAGCATCTTTGAGAGAGAGAGAGAGAGAGAGAGAGAGATAGAGAGAGAGAGAGAGAGAGAGAGAGAGAGAGAGAGAGTATCAATATTCCCTTCTCTCTTGAACGGTGCATCATTCAGATTCAACGAGTTATACTGAATCTGGATATAAAATACCTTCCGGACAAATTAGCGGTTTTTGCTACGTCAGTTAAAAGTAAGAGCTTGTGGGCAGACTTTAAATATTAGGGCATGTTCAGGAGTGTTTCAGTTCTAGATTCATAATTTTGACAGTTCTGTAATATAAAACTGAAAATTTTTAAACTAGAACTTGCTGTCCCCTGCAGCAGTTTTAGAGGGTGTTCTATTCAGTTTGAAATTCATGTCTCGCCATGTCTTCAGAATTACTGTATTCAAATTTATTTTGCCCCAGTCTATCGGGTCTAAGTGTCTGTGCTGAAAACTAGGGTTCGTCGCGGTGCGGATGTGGGCGGTAAATGGATTGTCCGCACCGCAACCGCAAAAAAATAATAAAACCGCACCGCTTACCGCAACCGCACTTTATTTACCGCACCGCACCGTGCAGTATTGCGGTAAATGCGGTAAAATTTTTATATTTTTAAAAATAGTGTTGTTCATTTGTATAACGATATATAATGAAATGTTCTTATTCACACGAAATTTAACTTTAAGAGACTCCTCAGAATGTAATGTTTATGAAAAAAATCAACTTTTGCATTTTCTATTAATAAAATTCCAAACATTTTAAGGCAAACATTATACATTCATTATACGTTCTACTGCAGTAATAGGAAAACTTTTATTTTAGAAACCCTTCAGTTAATTGAAAAAATGAAATAAAAATGTAATAAGAAATGAAGTTTTTTTCATTAAATTTTCATATTTTCAACGTATTTGACATATGAAAATGAAATGGATATTTTTCGCATTTACGTAGTAAAAACCAATTTTCATTCTTAAAAAAATTTCACCAAAAAAGAAATTAAGGTCGAAATACAGTACTTTTATATAGTAGCGCATATATTCCAATACAGTGAAATAAAAACATATTGTATTTCATCAATAACAACGACGAAAAAAAAATTGCTCTATACATTACATCCAATCAGGCTTCTGGTCTCAACCGGTACAGAATTATTGAACATTAGAAAAACTGTAAAAAATGTAATGTTTCAAAGATTTTCTTCCATTTAATTCCACTATGTTTTTATAGTTAGATGCACTTGCACTTCACTATTTAACAGATACCGGTATTTCGATTACTACTTGTAATCTTCTTCAGTGTTTGTATCAGTCTATCATCATCATAGACTGATACAAACACTGAAGAAGATTACAAGTAGTAATCGAAATACCGGTATCTGTTAAATAGTGAAGTGCAAGTGCATCTAACTATAAAAACATAGTGGAATTAAATGGAAGAAAATCTTTGAAACATTACGTACATTCCACTAAGACCTCCGTTCGCGTATATATTGTGTAAAAAATGTATGATTTGTAGCATACCGCAGAAATGCTCTTAAAAGTAGGGGGTTTTATGGACAAAATATCCCAAAACTCAAACTTCCGTATTTTTCAAGAAATATATTCTCAGTATTCTCATACAAATACTACGAATATTTGAAAATGTTTCAACTGTAATTTTCTTAAGGCTAGATCTAGCATTTAATGTATTTTCCTCTATTATTTTCCCAAAGAGACAATGGCAAAACATCAATTGAAGAAGACGGGAGTCAAACTATGTGGTATTTGGCATCTGAGCTAACTTTCACACTTGTCACAATATGAAGGGGGGCTTTGAGAAAAATTGCAATACCCTGCACTATAAAAACACTAACTTCGAACTTTACCTCAAAAAAGCTACAAAATAGTCTTAACTGAAAAATATTAGGATTTAATTTGGTAGAAAATTATCGTAGATTTGAATGGAAGCACGCGAAAAAAGTACTTTTTGAGAAAGAGCCCAATAAAATTGACTGGAGAAACATTCACATCGAATTTACACAGCAATCATGGAACATAGAAATATGATGTTGATTAACGAATGATAGAATAATCAGCCTAATTTGGACCCCTCCTTATTTTGGACGCTTTTCATACATTTGTCTTTTTTACTGCCAATTACTCCAAATTCGTTTGGTTTGATGAAGATAAATATATTCTTTGGGTTGTGTTTAAGTCCCAGCATAATTAGTTCATCTCTAATTCCTTTAAATTAATCAAAATTCACAGTTGAAAAGTTGATATCGAAAACGATTCATAATTGCACGATTTCCAACAGAAATCGGGAGAAGTGATGAACTTTTAAATTGGATTTAAGATTACAAATTTATTGTTTTTAAAAGATCTAATAATTTTGTTTCTATTTGGATCTTGCATATTTTATGTCTTTGAAATGGTTAGTTTGAAATAAATATAGTTGGGTTCTTATCAAATGGTTAAAGTCCTAGTTTTAATCCTCTTTTTAATGCAAACGTGAGACATTATCAATTTTTTTTGCGGTGCGGTTGCGGTAAAACCGCGTGGTAAAAGCTCTTTCCCGCACCGCATCTGCGGGAATAAGTGTCTCACCGCACCGCAGGTATTGCGGTGCGGTAAATACCGCGCGGTTGTGGTAATTACCGCAACCGCGACGAACCCTACTGAAAACTTTGAATGTATTTAAAACACAGTTCTAAACGTGTTTTAAAATCAGCAACAAATAGAACGGCGTAGTATAACAGTTTTAAATTTTAAAACAAAACTGTACGAAATTATGAAACAAAACGCTCTGCTGGGGATGTGAATGTTTCAGTTCCAGTTCTACTTTAAAACTCCTATACAAAATAAAACCCTCCTGAACATGCCCTTAGACGTAGCCAATTTCATCCTGTAGAGGTTTGGAGAGAAATTTTGAATTCAAGAAATCACTTAGTCTAAAGTGTAGCGAAAATAGAGCTCTTTTCAATTTATTTACGAAAATTTGTGTGCCGAGTTAGTGCTTAATGATCTTGTTAATTTAATTTACTGATATGTTCATAGTTTGGTAAATAACGGTCAATTCGGAAATTAATTTATGAATCTTTACAGTTTACCCTTAGTCTAGCCGATATTAGGTTGCTTCAAATCATTTTAAATGGAAAAGCGAAAAGTGAAAATTTTTCCCGGTTTAATCAACATTATTGTTTTTTTCATTTCAAATTTTCCGGCTTATAGATAATAAGTGCTACACCAATAAGCCTTTCTAATTTGAACACAAGGTGAGATATTGCATGGACCACGGCAGCCGTCGTTTTTGGTGTGTTTTCCAATTAAATAAACATGAAGCTTCTAGTACCATAGTGTAGATCATCGTTAAACATTCAAATATCTCAACGAGGCACGAACAATGGTACGAAAATCGAAAACGAAAAAAGTAGTTTTTACACACCGTGTGTTCTTCATGAAAGTCAATCAGCTTATATATATATATATATATGTATATATATATATATATATATATATATATATATATATATATATATATATATATATATATATATATATATATATATATATATATATATATATATATATATATATATATATATATATATATATATATATATATATATATATATATATATATATATATATATATATATATATATATATATATATATATATATATATATATATATATATATATATATATATATATATATATATGTGTGTGTGTAGAATAAACTTCTTTTTTCGTTTTCGACCTTTGCCCATTCTCTGTTCAACCTGGGGATATCAGGCAAACTCAACAAAACCTTACATTATCAAATGTTTCCTTAAATTTTAAATAGAAGCAAGCGGATTAAATCGAAGTAATTTTCGACTACTTTACGCATTCGATACATGAATCAAATAAATCAAATCAAGGAAAGCTTACAAAAGAACATACACATTCCACCCTTCCTTCCCGTTATGTGTGCTGTTCTCTGAGGCAACAAGAGTTTGAACTTCGAGTCGCACAAAGCTGGCAAAGAGAATCATGGTACTGTCTTAAATGAAATATACAACGTTCCCATAGGCTACTATTGAATTGCATTTAATTCTGACTGTCAGGTCCGGAGTTACGGGTTGAAGAGTGCGACCATATAGCAAATGCACATTTATGCCTTTCTCATATAGAAAGGTTATGCAATCACTCTGAACATCGTCAACGTATCCCGCCCAATATTTTTGGACTAATACAGGTTTTCTGTATTTTAACTGCCCCCTCCCCACCGAATAAAATTTCCTAGTTCATCCAGAATAAACTTTCCTAGTGGGTCCAAAATTCGCTTTTGAAATGAACACATTACGTAATACGCAATAACCGCATTTAATTAAAACCAGTGCACAGTGGTCCAGAATGCAAATATAGCAGGAATTTTGAGATTTTACTAAAACTAAACAACTTAGCCCTATTAAGTCTTTGGAGAAGTTTTCGTAGTTTATGAGCCCCCTCTTTTTGTTAAAACAACAAAAGCAAGAGCATGTTCAGGAGTGTTTCAGTTCTAGATTCATAATTTTGACAGTTCTATAATATAAAACTGAAAATTTTAAAACTAGAACTTGCTCTCCCCAGCAACAGTTTTAGCGGATGTTCTATTCAATTTAAAATTCATGTCTCACTATGCCTTCAGCGTTACTGCATTCAAATTTATTTTTCCCCAGTCTATCGGGTCTAAGTCAGTGTTACGAAATATCAAAATCAGTTACCTATTTCTACTTGCATTTACCGAAACCTACATTCAGATTCAACGCCTCCCTCATTCATTCACTTTCCAACTGACTGAAATTTCATGCAGAATCGAATGCTTGAGTGCAGAGGAAATATAAATTCATTCACCAACCAAAGCATTCATTTGTTATTATGTCGATAGTTTGAAGGCAGTAGTTAGCATTTTCTACATTTTCCAGCATAAGTGAACTGCGTAATCTATATTTGGTGCACTTTTGATCAATAATCCCTCTCAGAGCTAGCGTAGAAATATAATTCACTTTGCTTCTGAAACCGAACATGTCCGTACCTGAAAGCGCTGCGTCGGGAGAACGAATAACGATGGAAACGAACCAAAAATTTCATTCATCGCTGCGGACATGAATTGAATTTTGTTTTCTTTCAAGTTCATACAGCGATGTCAACTTTTTTAAGCTCTGGTCTAAGTGTCTGTGCTGAAAACTTTGCAAGTATTTAAAACACAGTTCTAAACGTGTTTTAAAATCAGCAACAAATAGAACGGCGTCGTATAACAGTTTTAAATTATGAAACAAAACTGTTCGAAATTATAAAACAAAACGCTCTGCTGGGGATGTGAATGTTTCAGTTCCAGTTCTACTACTCCTATACAAAATAAAACGCTCCTGAACATGCCCTTAGAGTGGTTCTAATTTTACCAAGATCAAAAAATTAACTTTTTAATCATTCTAGGTAGATCCAAACGACCTTCAGCGAAGTTGTAGAATGAAAAATTTTGGAAAAGTTTGCTGAAGACATGTAAGCTCTATCTGTCATACTTTTTATTTTACAATAAATTTAAAGTCGGAGCTTAGGGTGTTTCTTCGAAATACAGTTTTATTCCAATAACTTTTGCTGTATTCATTAAAAACTGAAGTAGTCTTCAGACAACTTTAGGATTGTTTCAAGGCGTATAATTTGTTTCAGGGCACTATATATCTAGCTATTTGCGTTGAAAAGTTATGAGCACTTTTTCGCCAAAAATGGGGTTGTTTTGAATAACAAAATCACTCATTTGGGGCAAATAAAAGATAATTCTTTTTGAACTATAAATAAGGCCATGATTAGAGCTATAATTGAGCAAAAAATGGCGAATACGATATTTTTTTAAACTTTCATAAAATTGATTTAAAAAATCTATTTTTGAAATATTAAGTGCTTATATCTTCTGAACAATAAAAGCTAGAGTTTTGATGTATTAGAAGAAAATGTTCGTCTTCAAAAACTCTGAAAAACATCTGAAGGATAGGTTGTAAAAAATGAAAACTGAAAAAGTTATATTTAAAATTTGGTTTTTCATAAATTGACTCTTTGTAATGTTTAAATTACTTTCATGGTGAACAATATAAAAAATGTAATTTAGTTTTCATGATAAAATATTGCATTTTACAATACTTTTCTATTATTTTAAATAGTGGATAGGGTGGTTTTTTTTAAAATCAGAAAAATGACTTTTTAATGGTTCGAGATAGAGTTGCGCTGTCTTCCACAAAATTGAAGATAATTAAATTTTGAAAAACTTTGTCGAAGACATTGAAACTCTATGTCATATACTTTTCATTTTACAAGAAATTTACCAAATAAATTTAGGGTGTTTCTTAAAAATGGTTTTCTTTGTATAACTTTTGCAGTTTTGATTTTTCATTAAGATCACTTTAGAAATACTTTCAGATATTTTGAAGGAGAACAATTTGTCCTATATATTGAACCTCTAGCTTCGGTCGTTAGAAAGTTGTATGTACTTTTTACTAAAAATAAACAATTTTTTGAGTAAATATTGCAAGATATAAAAAACTATCGTATTTGCCATTTTTTGGTGATCTATACTACAAAGCATGCTATTTCATATGAAAGCAACAGTATTCAATGTTGAGTGCCCGAATCGAAGATAATTCTATTTGAAAAAGTTATATTTTTATATAAAAGTTCTTATAACTTTAAAACGAAAAAAGTTAGGTAGTTGGTGTTTTAAAGCAAATTATGTGCCCTAAAATAATCTTTAAGTTGTCCGAAGTGTACTTTAGCGTAAAATAAGAACTTCAAAAGTTATAGAAATAAAACCGTTTTTTTGAGGAACACCCTAAAGCTTACATTTGAATTTCTCGTGCAATGGAAAATATAAAAGCTAGAGCTTGCATGTCTTCAGCAAATTTGTCTAAAATATGTTGCTCTACAACTTCATCGAAGACAGTAAAGCTCTATCTCAAACCGTTAAAATGTTCTATTGAAAATATTGCTCAATTTAGAACCACCCTAGCATCGGTTTAAACAAAAAGAAGGGCCTTGCAAAGTACAACAACTTTGCCAAACATGTTGTAAGGTCATTTAATTTTAGCAAAAAGTTAAAATTCCTGCTAAATTTGCATTCTGGCCACTGTGCAGTGAAAAATTAGGTTTGAAATGATTTTGAGTTTGAAACTACTTCAAAATTGAAACGAATTTAAAATTTCTTAACAAATTCAAATTTTTTGGCGGGGTCTGGACTCTCCTTCTGGATCCGCTGCTAGTTTCAATTATTTCAGCGTCGACGCCTAGCATCTCAAATTCGTGGCTATCGATCCATTGTATGTATGTGTAAATCGTACTGAATATGTAATAGACATTTTCTTTATTATATTAAACATAACCAACAATGGAATCGTAGTTTGGACAAATGAGAAAGGTACAATTGCACCACTAGGTGGAATAAAACAGGTTTTTGATTATTAGATCACACATTCTGCAAATTAAAGTAAATAAAAATAATTTCCCGAACAGAAATTTATTGCCTTTTCTATTGGTGAACCCTGTATAGCATGTAACGACATGCTATGAAGCATTTCTTGCAAATGCTGGTGCGCTGTGTTACCTCGCTAGCGTACATACACGTGAGAATGTTCTAAGGATACGGGCTGCTAAGAGTGTTCTCGCTATTTCACATGAACGAGCAAGACTTTATGCATGCCAATGAACGAGAAAACACGGAGTACAGTGATGATTGAAAAGTAGCCGGTAGGAGCCATGTTTGATTACACAGGTGACATAATAGGTCACGATAATTAAATGCAGGTTACAGCAATGGTTACAACTAGTTGTGAGTGTTGCGATATTTGTATGTTAACAGTTATGTGTCCAACAAAAAGAAATATCTTTAACAGGCCAACGAGGGTACCTGGGTACCCACAAATTGAAATGCTCATAGCTGTGGTTTGCTTTAACCGATTTGGACACTTTTGGATATTTTGAATTCAGAAACTCGTCCACTTTTTGATTCTGTAAAATAGAACCGGATGAGCGGATCGGGTTCTTTGTAATCCGGATTTTCCGGAGTAGTGTTTCAGTACTAGGGTATGATTTGCAAATTTTAATAATGTCCTAGCAATATGAGCATCAAAACTCTTCAAATTATCTCGGAAGTCTATTATTTATTGTTAAGGGACCCCATGGTAATTTGAACAATGGAATTGGAATGGAATGGCCACTCACGGTCCCACGGGAACCTGCTCCGGAATGTCCGTTCCGTGGTCAAATCATCAAATGGTTCCAAAACCGCGAAATACAGCCTACTGATGCCATTTCAAGAATTCTAATAACCATATTGCTAGTATTTCATTGAAATTCACAAACACCGGAACAAGCTTCCATAAATCCGGATTCCCGGGAACCGAATCAAGTAACCATATTCAAATTCACCAAGTCTAAAATTGGATGAGTTCCTGAATCCAAAACACTTAAAAATATCAAAATTGGTTAAAAATTACCTTAGTTATTGGCATTTCTGTTTTGTGGGTACCCACGTCGGCCTGTTACGTAGTAAAAAAAATCAGGAACCCCTCCTCACTCCCCCTTTTACTATATCAACAATATTATCAACCAAAAAGTTTAACTTGGTGAAGTTCTAAGATGTCACAAGGTTTCAATTTCCAGCTATGGATAAAACATGAAAATTCCATTAATTGAAACCTAAAAAGGTACCCGGGCACCGCGTCGGACACATAACGGTTAAGCGGATCAGGAATCAGTAATAACGACACAGAACAATTAAAACAGAGCATTCTGAACCCCCGGAGTGATGCTTAACGATCTACAGGTGCTACAATAGCAGGAATGAAAATTCCAACCGCCGGAGGGTTTTGAAATTTTTATTTAAGGTGTGAGCGGAAATATCAGCACTCCAGAGGGGACATTGAGATTACAGAACGACAACACCCCCGAAGAGATATCGTCATTCAAATACGGCTATAACTATAGCTCTTTACCTCTTGGGTTAGGAACAATAGCATATCCTTCAGGAGAACCAAAAATCCGGATACGTAATTGCATTACTACAGGGCAGTTGCATATCAAATGATATGATGTTCCGGATGTAATCGGATTCACAAAGATCACATGAATGTCCAGTTAGTGCCCTGCCTAGAAAACTGCAGTTGTGCTTGGAAAAATGCAACAAATTCTTTGACATTTTCGGACTCACATCCGTCAGAAAAATCAGTGGTAAAACTGGTTCTGTACCAACGAAGTCAGTCGCAGCGCCAAATTTAGCCAATTCGTCCGCCCATTCATTTCCAATAATACCGGAATGACCGGGTACCCATAGAAGGTAGCATTCGAAATGCTAAGTTCTTCGATTTGACTTCGACATCCTGACTAATTTCGATCTCGAATCTGCCGAACTAAGTGCTTTCATGGCAGCCTGGATGTCAGAGCAAAAATAGATTCTTTTACCGCAAATTCCCTGTTGAAGTGCTGATTGTACACCACACAGAATAGTAAAGATTTCTGCTTGGAATACGGTACTGTATCTACCAAGCGAATGAGATTGGTTTAATCACAGAGAACAGACATATAAGCTGGAACAAACTTTCCCGAAAAAACAAAAACCTGTGTAAACATTTAAATGGAAATACTTTGAAAATCACCATCTCATACAGGTTCGCATGCATAAGTCACCATAGTATCCAAGTTTGCACACAAGTCCCGTATAGCGATTGCTGGCCGATCGAAGCGCCGCCAAGTGGTAAGTTGTTACTTGCTGTTGTCATTTCAAAGCGACAGTTTTATTTCTTACACAAGTTGAAAACTTTACTTGTATGTCAGTTCTCAGTGGTTTAATCTCATTTCATGACAATAAACACCAACATCGGCTCGTCCCTCCAACAAAGAACCGTCAGTTTAACAAACTACGTATTCTTCAAGAGGATTTCTCACATTGAAAGTTCTAAAAGGAAAACTACATGTGAGTGTAAGGTCACCCATCCCAAGTAACTATTTGGGCCACATTCTTGTGTGGCTAGTTGCACGATTTATTGGGTTACTGTTTCAGAGCTTGGTAGCCTTAAGATGGTATGCACAAGAAAGTGCTTCTTGTTTCAGAAACACATGTACTGGTTTTATGTTCAAGAGTGCCTCTAGAGCAGCAGTAGGTGCTGTCGAGAACGCACCAGTCATCGCCATCAAGACCAGTCTCTGAAGATGGTTTAACTTTGATTGGATTGTCATGACTTTTCCCTTCTGCCACCAAACAAGGCACCCGTATGCCAGTATTGGTCTAACAATTGTTGTGTAGATCCACTGAATCTACTTGGGTTTGAGTCCCCAAGATTTGGTGAAAGCCTGTTTCCATTGGCCGAAGGCCATGCAAGCTTTCTTGATCCTGAAATCGATGTGAGCTGTCCAATTTAGTTTTGTTTCAAGAATTACCCCAACGTACTTATTTTTTTATTCAATTCGTTTATTTGATAAAGTACGTTTGCATTAGCTTGAAGGTGCCAATTTTGTTTTGTTTTACATTTTAAATTACTTAAAACTATGTGATTACATATTGATTTTTCTAAATGAAACTATGGAGATTTTATAGCAATCTTATGCTATTCACAAGGGGGTGATTTAATTTTTGTAAGATTAGGTGTTGTTGGAGCAAATAATTTTTAACTAAGGGGGTCAATTTTACAACTATCTTAAAAGTAGGAATAACTAAAGGGCGCGATTGAATTTTGCAAAGATTCGGGTAGATTATTTAGAGTTAGTTTTATGTCGTAGTGGAGTTGGGCATTTTCAACAAGAACCCAAAGATATTTAGGGGGGGGGGGTTATACTTCTGGGTATAAGAGTCAGGTGAGGGAGGGTGGGCAAAGATGACAGTGGGAGTAAATTATAAACTTTCAGTTTCAGGCATCGGGAGATCAACGGCATAGATTACATACTCGGGTGGGCTTCATCAGGAAGAATCATGTACTGGGACGCTGGGTGGTCCTCCTCAAGACGGCAGAGGTTTCGATTTCGTAGTACGGCTCAGATGTGGATTGGCAACACTTCGAGTTGTGCGTGTGAGGTTCGTACTGTAGGTCCCGTGTTTGTTGGCTCATTCCACAGAGATGTGTTGTGTCGCCTTGGAGTCGCATCAAACCTTCGTGGGCTTATGATACAGGTGGAAGAGAGCGTTTCTGAAAATGATAGGAAATAAGAAGGGGCAGTTAAATTTGTATATTGATGGTTTTTAAGAAGGTGTAAACAAGGGACATATAGAGGAGATCGCGGCTTGCCAACACATCTCGAACCAGGACTTTGGTTGGTCTTCCTCAGGCCTGCAGGGTATCCATTAGTCGAGACCTGGCGGAACTGTACTCGGTGCACGCCCAGACAATGTGCTCGATGTCGTGATAGCCGTCGCCACAAGCGCAGATACCACTATCCACGAGCCCAATTCGCCGGAGATGTGCATCCAGCGTGTAATGGTTCGCCATGAGTCGGGACATCACACGAAAGAAGTCACGACCCACATCCATCCCCTTGAAACAAGGTTTCGTCGATACCTTGGGGACTATCGAATGTAGCCACCTTCCTAGCTCCCCATTGCTCTACGAGTTTTGCCAAGATTCGAGGGTTCTCTGATGAGTAATACTGAAAAATTCGCTGAAGCAAATTGGTCTTTCATAAACGTCACCTTCTAGGGCACCCACTTTACCTAAGGAGTCCGCCTTCTCATTGCCCGGAATGGAGCAATGAGAAGGGACCCACACCAAGGTAATCTGGAAAGATTTGTCAGATAAAGTACACAGTAGCTCCCGTATTTTCCCCAAAAAATGCGAGGAGTGCTTTCCATGTTTCATCGAGCGAATAGCGTCAATGGAACTGAGGCTATCCGAAACGATGAAGTAATGGTCTGCGGGTAGTGTTTCAATGACCCCAAGGGTAGACTAAATAGCAGCTAGTTCTGTGTCGTAAACTGAAGCATGGTCACTGAGTTTGTAGGAGGCGGTGAACTTTTCATTGAAAATACTGAAGCCAGTGGACTCTTCGAGGTTTGATCCGTCAGTATAAAACATCTTTGAGCAGTCGACTTCTCGGAATTTATTATAAAAAAATATTTGGAACCACTTGTGGGCGTATGTGGTCCGGAATTTCACAGATCTCGTCTTTCATGGATGTGTCGAAGAACAGTAGATTCAGAAGTATTTATGAAATGCACACGCTTGGGATTGTAAGAAGAAGGATTAATATTCTGCGCCATGTATTCATAGTACTGGGACATGAAACGGGCCTGAGAATTGAGCTCAACAAGCCTTTCGAAATTTTCAGTCACCACCGGGTTCAAGATATCGCATCGAATGAGTAATCGATTTGAGAATTCCCAAAATCGATTTTTCAGCGAGAGAACACCCGACAGAACTTCAAGACTCATCGTATGGGTCGACTGCATGCACCCTAAGGCGATACGCAAACAACGATACTGAATTCTTTCGAGTTTGATGAAATGTATAAATGTATCGCATCCGTATTCCATTACCGACAGTTTCGTTGTTTGATACAACCTAATTAGGTCTCCTGGGTGGGCACCCCACCATGTTCCGGTTATTGTACAAAGAAATTTTATCCTTTGTTGGCATTTCTGTTTCAGATACCAAATGGCAATAGTACCTTTCGAGTCGAACCAGACCCCTAGATATTTTACTGTGCAGACCTGAGCTATAGTTTGACCCATTATTAGAAGCTGTAATTGTGCTAGTTCACGCTTCCTAGAAAATACAACTAGCTCAGTTTTCTTCGCGGAGAATTCGATACCCAGCTTAATAGCCCAAGAAGACAAATTGTCCAAGGTATTCTGTAATGGTCCTTGAAGATCGACAGCTTTTGGTCTCGTTATAGAAACCACGCCATCGTCTGCAAGTTGCCTTAACGTGCAGGAATTGTCAAGACATTCATCAATCTCGTTGACATAGAAAATGTATAACAGAGGATTTAGACATGAGCCCTGGGGAAGGCCCATGTAACTAAATCGTGATGTCGATAAGTCACCATGCGAAAAATGCATGTGCTTTTCCGACAACAACTTTAGAAGAAAGTTGTTTAAAGTCGCTGAAAGATCATGCTGGTCCAGCTTCTCATAAAGAATGTTGATCGAAACTGAATCAAAAGCCCCCTTTATATCTAGGAACACTGACGCCATCTGCTCTTTGCTAGCATAGGCCATTTGAATTTCGGTTGAGAGCAACGCAAGACAACCGTTCGTCCCTTTGCCTTTGCGAAAGCCAAATTGTGTATCTGACAGTAAGCCATTTGCTTCAGCCCAATTGTCGAGGCGAGATAGGATCATTTTCTCGAACAACTTCCGGATACAGGACAGCATTGCGATCGGACGATACGATTTGTGATCGGAGACTAGTTTTCCTGGTTTTTGGATTGCGACGACCTTCACTTGTCTCCAATCGTGTCCAATGTTAGCCTCAAGAAACTTATTAATTAAGTTCAACAAGTGTCTCTTGGCAGAGTCTGGCAGATTCAACACGATTCTGTCTGGTCCTGGAGCTTTATTGTTACACGACAAGAGAGCAAATGAGAACTCCACCATCGAAAACGGTGTTTTGTTCGCGTAATTTTGAGGGAACGCTGCGCAGTAGATCTTCTGTGCCGGGGCGGAATCCGGACAAACCTTCTTGGCAAAATCGAATATCCAACGATTTTAATATTCAACGCTCTCGTTGGTACTGTTTCGGTTTCGCAAACGCCGGGCCGTGCCGCTAAGAGTGCTCATCGATGTTTCTCTCGTTAGTCCGTCAACGAATGGGCGCCAGTAACTACGTTTCTTGGCCTTCATCAAACTATTCATTCGCGTTTCTAACGTCGCGTATTGTCGATAGCTACCGGGTAAACCTTAGTCCCGGAAGGTCGTATACGCGGTGGCCTTCTCCGCGTACACATCTGAGCATTCTTTGACACACCACGGATCAGGAGAACGCTTTTGTATGTTCGCGCTGGGTAATGGCTTAGTCTAAGCTTGATTTGCGCTGTCGAGAATCAAGCCGGTCAAAAAGCTGTACTCTTCCTCCGGAGGAAGTTCTCGGGCGGATTCAATTTGTCGGATACCGCGGCCGCATAGCTCTTCCAATCGATATTTCGTGTGAGGTCATACGAAATATTGATTGATTCCAATGGTCTTGAGCTGTTGCTGATCGAGACTACGATGGGTAGATGGTCGCTACCATGGGAATCAGGGATTACCTTCCACGCGCAATCTAACTGTAGCGAGGTCGAGCAAAGGGATAAATCTAATGCACTTGGGGGTGGGGGAGGGATCCGTGTCATTTCACCGGTGTTTAGAATTTTCATATTGAAGTTATCGTAAATATTGTGAATTAAAGAAGAATCATCATAAAGGCAACCCCATTCCGTACCGTGGGAGTTAAAGTCTCCTAAAACCAGTCGTGGTGCAGAGATTCTATGATGGAATGTAGCCGGCGGTACCCAATCGCGGTTTTGGGGGTATATATATATATATATATATATATATATATATATATATATATATATATATATATATATATATATATATATATATATATATATATATATATACCCCCAAAACCGCGATTGGGTACCGCCGGCTACATTACATCATAGAATCTCTGCACCACGACTGGTTTTAGGAGACTTTAACTCCCACGGTACGGAATGGGGTTGCCTTTATGATGATTCTTCTTTAATTCACAATATTTACGATAACTTCAATATGAAAATTCTAAACACCGGTGAAATGACACGGATCCCTCCCCCACCCCCAAGTGCATTAGATTTATCCCTTTGCTCGACCTCGCTACAGTTAGATTGCGCGTGGAAGGTAATCCCTGATTCCCATGGTAGCGACCATCTACCCATCGTAGTCTCGATCAGCAACAGCTCAAGACCATTGGAATCAATCAATATTTCGTATGACCTCACACGAAATATCGATTGGAAGAGCTATGCGGCCGCGGTATCCGACAACATTGAATCCGCCCGAGAACTTCCTCCGGAGGAAGAGTACAGCTTTTTGACCGGCTTGATTCTCGACAGCGCAAATCAAGCTTAGACTAAGCCATTACCCAGCGCGAACATACAAAAGCGTTCTCCTGATCCGTGGTGTGTCAAAGAATGCTCAGATGTGTACGCGGAGAAGGCCACCGCGTATACGACCTTCCGGGACTAAGGTTTACCCGGTAGCTATCGACAATACGCGACGTTAGAAACGCGAATGAATAGTTTGATGAAGGCCAAGAAACGTAGTTACTGGCGCCCATTCGTTGACGGACTAACGAGAGAAACATCGATGAGCACTCTTAGCGGCACGGCCCGGCGTTTGCGAAACCGAAACAGTACCAACGAGAGCGTTGAATATTAAAATCGTTGGATATTCGATTTTGCCAAGAAGGTTTGTCCGGATTCCGCCCCGGCACAGAAGATCTACTGCGCAGCGTTCCCTCAAAATTACGCGAACAAAACACCGTTTTCGATGGTGGAGTTCTCATTTGCTCTCTTGTCGTGTAACAATAAAGCTCCAGGACCAGACAGAATCGTGTTGAATCTGCCAGACTCTGCCAAGAGACACTTGTTGAACTTAATTAATAAGTTTCTTGAGGCTAACATTGGACACGATTGGAGACAAGTGAAGGTCGTCGCAATCCAAAAACCAGGAAAACTAGTCTCCGATCACAAATCGTATCGTCCGATCGCAATGCTGTCCTGTATCCGGAAGTTGTTCGAGAAAATGATCCTATCTCGCCTCGACAATTGGGCTGAAGCAAATGGCTTACTGTCAGATACACAATTTGGCTTTCGCAAAGGCAAAGGGACGAACGGTTGTCTTGCGTTGCTCTCAACCGAAATTCAAATGGCCTATGCTAGCAAAGAGCAGATGGCGTCAGTGTTCCTAGATATAAAGGGGGCTTTTGATTCAGTTTCGATCAACATTCTTTATGAGAAGCTGGACCAGCATGATCTTTCAGCGACTTTAAACAACTTTCTTCTAAAGTTGTTGTCGGAAAAGCACATGCATTTTTCGCATGGTGACTTATCGACATCACGATTTAGTTACATGGGCCTTCCCCAGGGCTCATGTCTAAATCCTCTGTTATACATTTTCTATGTCAACGAGATTGATGAATGTCTTGACAATTCCTGCACGTTAAGGCAACTTGCAGACGATGGCGTGGTTTCTATAACGAGACCAAAAGCTGTCGATCTTCAAGGACCATTACAGAATACCTTGGACAATTTGTCTTCTTGGGCTATTAAGCTGGGTATCGAATTCTCCGCGAAGAAAACTGAGCTAGTTGTATTTTCTAGGAAGCGTGAACTAGCACAATTACAGCTTCTAATAATGGGTCAAACTATAGCTCAGGTCTGCACAGTAAAATATCTAGGGGTCTGGTTCGACTCGAAAGGTACTATTGCCATTTGGTATCTGAATCAGAAATGCCAACAAAGGATAAAATTTCTTTGTACAATAACCGGAACATGGTGGGGTGCCCACCCAGGAGACCTAATTAGGTTGTATCAAACAACGAAACTGTCGGTAATGGAATACGGATGCGATACATTTATACATTTCATCAAACTCGAAAGAATTCAGTATCGTTGTTTGCGTATCGCCTTAGGGTGCATGCAGTCGACCCATACGATGAGTCTTGAAGTTCTGTCGGGTGTTCTCTCGCTGAAAAATCGATTTTGGGAATTCTCAAATCGATTACTCATTCGATGCGATATCTTGAACCCGGTGGTGACTGAAAATTTCGAAAGGCTTGTTGAGCTCAATTCTCAGGCCCGTTTCATGTCCCAGTACTATGAATACATGGCGCAGAATATTAATCCTTCTTCTTACAATCCCAAGCGTGTGCATTTCATAAATACTTCTGAATCTACTGTTCTTCGACACATCCATGAAAGACGAGATCTGTGAAATTCCGGACCACATACGCCCACACGTGGTTCCAAATATTTTTTTATAATAAATTCCGAGAAGTCGACTGCTCAAAGATGTTTTATACTGACGGATCAAACCTCGAAGAGTCCACTGGCTACAGTATTTTCAATCAAAAGTTCACCGCCTCCTACAAACTCAGTGACCATGCTTCAGTTTACGACACAGAACTAGCTGCTATTTAGTCTACCCTTGGGGTCATTGAAACACTACCCGCAGACCATTACTTCATCGTTTCGGATAGCCCCAGTTCCATTGACGCTATTCGCTCGATGAAACATGGAAAGCACTCCTCGCATTTTTTGGGGAAAATACGGGAGCTACTGTGTACTTTATCTGACAAATCTTTCCAGATTACCTTGGTGTGGGTCCCTTCTCATTGCTCCATTCCGGGCAATGAGAAGGCGGACTCCTTAGGTAAAGTGGGTGCCCTAGAAGGTGACGTTTATGAAAGACCAATTTGCTTCAGCGAATTTTTCAGTATTACTCATCAGAGAACCCTCGAATCTTGGCAAAACTCGTAGAGCAATGGGGAGCTAGGAAGGTGGCTACATTCGATAGTCCCCAAGGTATCGACGAAACCTTGTTTCAAGGGGATGGATGTGGGTCGTGACTTCTTTCGTGTGATGTCCCGACTCATGGCGAACCATTACACGCTGGATGCACATCTCCGGCGAATTGGGCTCGTGGATAGTGGTATCTGCGCTTGTGGCGACGGCTATCACGACATCGAGCACATTGTCTGGGCGTGCACCGAGTACAGTTCCGCCAGGTCTCGACTAATGGATACCCTGCAGGCCTGAGGAAGACCAACCAAAGTCCTGGTTCGAGATGTGTTGGCAAGCCGCGATCTCCTCTATATGTCCCTTGTTTACACCTTCTTAAAAACCATCAATATACAAATTTAACTGCCCCTTCTTATTTCCTATCATTTTCAGAAACGCTCTCTTCCACCTGTATCATAAGCCCACGAAGGTTTGATGCGACTCCAAGGCGACACAACACATCTCTGTGGAATGAGCCAACAAACACGGGACCTACAGTACGAACCTCACACGCACAACTCGAAGTGTTGCCAATCCACATCTGAGCCGTACTACGAAATCGAAACCTCTGCCGTCTTGAGGAGGACCACCCAGCGTCCCAGTACATGATTCTTCCTGATGAAGCCCACCCGAGTATGTAATCTATGCCGTTGATCTCCCGATGCCTGAAACTGAAAGTTTATAATTTACTCCCACTGTCATCTTTGCCCACCCTCCCTCACCTGACTCTTATACCCAGAAGTATAACCCCCCCCTAAATATCTTTGGGTTCTTGTTGAAAATGCCCAACTCCACTACGACATAAAACTAACTCTAAATAATCTACCCGAATCTTTGCAAAATTCAATCGCGCCCTTTAGTTATTCCTGCTTTTAAGATAGTTGTAAAATTGACCCCCTTAGTTAAAAATTATTTGCTCCAACAACACCTAATCTTACAAAAATTAAATCACCCCCTTGTGAATAGCATAAGATTGCTATAAAATCTCCATAGTTTCATTTAGAAAAATCAATATGTAATGACATAGTTTTAAGTAATTTAAAATGTAAAACAAAACAAAATTGGCACCTTCAAGCTAATGCAAACGTACTTTATCAAATAAACGAATTGAATAAAAAAATAAGTACGTTGGGGTAATTCTTGAAACAAAACTAAATTGGACAGCTCACATCGATTTCAGGATCAAGAAAGCTTGCATGGCCTTCGGCCAATGGAAACAGGCTTTCACCAAATCTTGGGGACTCAAACCCAAGTAGATTCAGTGGATCTACACAACAATTGTTAGACCAATACTGGCATACGGGTGCCTTGTTTGGTGGCAGAAGGGAAAAGTCATGACAATCCAATCAAAGTTAAACCATCTTCAGAGGCTGGTCTTGATGGCGATGACTGGTGCGTTCTCGACAGCACCTACTGCTGCTCTAGAGGCACTCTTGAACATAAAACCAGTACATGTGTTTCTGAAACAAGAAGCACTTTCTTGTGCATACCATCTTAATGCTACCAAGCTCTGAAACAGTAACCCAATAAATCGTGCAACTAGCCACACAAGAATGTGGCCCAAATAGTTACTTTAGAACTTTCAATGTGAGAAATCCTCTTGAAGAATACGTAGTTTGTTAAACTGACGGTTCTTTGTTGGAGGGACGAGCCGATGTTGGTGTTTATTGTCATGAAATGAGATTAAACCACTGAGAACTGACATACAAGTAAAGTTTTCAACTTGTGTAAGAAATAAAACTGTCGCTTTGAAATGACAACAGCAAGTAACAACTTACCACTTGGCGGCGCTTCGATCGGCCAGCAATCGCTATACGCGGTTTTGGGGGTATATATATATATATATATATATATATATATATATATATATATATATATATATATATATATATATATATATATATATATATATATATATATATATATATATATATATATATATATATATATATATATATATATATATATATATATATATATATATATATATATATATATATATATATATATATATATATATATATATATATATATATATATATATATAACAAGTTCATTCATGGTAGCAGCATACCAAGACGCTTGTCCGCTTCGAGTTATGCGTGCTTCTAGAGGAACCGGTGGAATACCGAAGATGTTCTACTCAAAAAGTTATGTAGAACAACATCCCAAATGTAGTGGTCGATTAAACGTTCCACTGATTTGGGAAGGAAGTAGGTCAGACTGATCGGTCTAAAGCTCTTTGCCTCCTCATAAGTGCGGCCACCTTTGGGAATGAATTTGACAGTTATTTTCCGCCACGCTAATCCTGTTGCAAGACTACAAGTAAGAACCTTTTCCAAAATAAATATGCTTGAAGTGTTCATATCCTACTACGAAGCTACGAATACGTGGTTAGGTAGCTTTCCTTTATAGAAATACGGTTCTTGAACCAAAGCTATGGAAGCTCTTCCTTCCTGCACAAGGCGGGATAGATTCATAATTGCTGTACGATTATGCTGAAGATCAATTTGTGCTACTCTAACCATACTCGATTACAGCACTACACATTTCATCATCAGCAGTTGTTGTACAGCAACTACAAGATACAAAACACGTTGGCTTATAATCGCCTATAGCGTACCCAGAAATGGGTATAAGGTAAGAGTGGGCGAAACGCGATTCTGGTCTATGCGATACGAAACGAAACGAATAACTGTTCCATATTCTCTTATCGATACGAAACGAAACGAAATTTTAATAGTAGAAGTTGTTCGCAACACGAAATACTATTTTGACGAAAACGTTTGCGAAATTTGATATGCCTGTTGATGAATTAAACAAATAAACAAAAGCGAATTCTGAACTGTTACATCTAAGCCTTTTTTTCGATTATAGAGGTTTTTACCTTAGTCATTTGCCTCTTTTCGGGTTAGAAAAAGTTCTAACCCTATGTGCGGGGTTGGGACACGAACACAGGTGAGTAGCGTACAAGGCCAACTACGCTATGCCCGCCCCGATCTAAGCCTTGTTTGAGGCTTAAGATGTATTTTTTTAATGCTCGTCAATCTAAATTTGATGACGGAACATGTATTCGTTTTCGGGTAACAATTGTTAGATTATAAAAAATAAACTCGAAAAATCTACCTTTTCCGCACATAATAATTCCAAATGCGCAAAATAAAATTTCTTTGCATAAAAATATTAGGTTTGAAGGGCATGTTGTGGAAAATTTCTACTGGACTTTTTATTACAGTTACAAGACCTAGAAATAGAGGATTCCAAGAAATTATTTCATCATGTGTTATTCATATTTTCCGAAGACAGCAAATATGTATCATTCATTATACTAGTCTGTCTGGCCCATTTTAGGTCACTGAACACTAAAACAAAATTCTTTCGCAATATCCAATTTCATTCTACTTTTGTTTTCGGTCATTATCTCGTGTGAAAATGCCCCATCAATACAATCAATAAACTTTTCAAAGCATGTTCTCTTCCCAATAACAAAAAATCCCGACAACAGTGGAAATAAAAAAAATTAAGACATCAAAAATTAGACTTGTTTCATCGGATTTTATACGAAATATTGACGAATAAATGCAAAGACTACCTAAAGTTTTTCAAAAAAATTCTCGAAAGCGCCTTTTTTAAGGTAAACGGGTATTGTTTCCGTGTTAAGCGAAGCAAACTCGATTTTGAAATTTTTATTGTTAGCTTACCCCAAAATTTGCAAACTAGTGTTAATATGAAAATTAGTCAACCTGGTAGCAGATATCTCAATTACCTTTAAATAGGCCATTAGCGCTCAAGATGGACGAGTTTTCTGTGTGATATAATTGTATAAAATGAGTAAGCTGTACTTTGAATAAATTTTTCATTAGTGCACCATGCGTATGACATATCAGGTAAATCGTTGCTCCGATCAGTTTTTGGAATCTGTTCAGTCATCGCACGTCAGCTTTAATAATTGAGAATAACTCCGGCTGCATCGGTTCACTTTTCAATAAATAAATTGTTATCATTTTTTGTGAAAAATCGATTTAACCAAGAAACAGTTATACACCTCTAAAATTAATTGAATTTTGATAAATTTCGAAAAGTTTCGCAAACTTTGCGAAACAGGCGAAAAAATTCGCAAAACTCCCGCGAAATTTGCGAATTTAAACGAAATTTTTCTTAACGTTCCGTTTCGCAAAGTTTGCGAAAAAATTCGTTTCGTTTCGTTCCGACAATCTGCGAAAAAATAAATTTTCGCCCACCCTTAGTATTAGGGACATGACCTTCATTTGAATCCCACGATTTGCGAAGAAACAATGTTTAAGCCGCCAGATGCCACACGGCTTCTAGGCTTGTTTTGTCCGGAGAAAGATAATGGACTGTATCAACCTCCTAGCGAACCACAGCCGGCTAATGGTTACAACTAGTTGTGAGCGTTGCGATATTTTATGTTGAGCGGAACAACCCATCCAGTGCAACGGTCTGCTTCCAAAAAACTCATACAAGACAAACTCTTAAACTAATAACTCTTGCATATCCGCAATCGTACGACCCTCGCACACGTTAGTGAATAAACCAAACACACACAAAAGCTCACTGTCAACATCACATCTGATTTGATCTCAATCCAAAATATTACAATTAATATTAAGTGGATATCAATATATTTATAAGTACGGTAGACGCATAATGGCACCATTGGTAAAATCTAATATATATTTAGAACAAAACAAGAGTTTATACACAATATATTATTTTCAATGTATTTTATTGATTTGTTGGGTTTTTCAACAACACCTTTCAACTTAATTATGAGTTTCAATTAAATCGTGTTCTAGTTAGAAGACTGAAATTATCAATTTTGGGTTTATTTGTGAGGTATTGCTTGTAGCAAGCGGAAAACAATTATTTTTATTGCACAATTTCACCATCTAAAATTATTCTAACATTTATTGTTTGTTCATTATGTTACTTAAGTTCATTATAAAAATTCAAAATATTTTTGATTTTATCTTTCCGGATGTTAAACCTTTTCAGTAAAATAATTGAGGCCTCATATTAAACTGTCATCAATAATCACACCACATCAACAATGCGCTAAATGCCTTTTCTTGATTTTCAGATGTCGACAAAATTGAGTACGGATTCGGAGTAAATTTATTTTGATTTAAATTGAACTTACGCCCGACGGATTTTACTAATTACACACAAAAATTACGGATTAAGTTATTCGAAAACTTATGATGATCATTTCGAATAAATAAATAAACTAATTAGCCAAACATGTTTAGAATCTCATTACTAGTCAGCAGAATTACACATTATAGAAGATGAAAACATGCATTTACAACTAATATATTTTCTGTAGAGACATTTGATTGTTCTCACAGCTTCCATCCACATGTAGTCAGCCCTAGAGATTTAAAAGTACATAACAAATTGCACAAGCAAAAAGGAAAACATCATAACAAATTTAAGTAAATTTATAAGCTATGACTAAAAGATGTATAACACTGCAACCCTTTCTGGTTTTCAAGGATCAAAAAATGAAGCATAAATATAAGACAACATAACGTGGATCATGGCTACAGAGTGGGCTTAAGATGTATATTAAATCATTCTGGATAATTGAATCGTGGGTCCTGAAAACTGATCTTATATTTACTGATACGTTTTTACAATTCCCAACCTTAATTACATTTGTGCAGTTGTAATCTACACGTGATGAAAATTGGATTTTTTAAACGCGAAATGGTTTTAAATTAAGAAGTTTCCGCTTGTTGACTCATGTCAGCGAAACAAAATACGATTGTAGAAAGGTAAATGTGAATTTAATTTATGCTGTACTACCGCTATATGCAAAACAGTAACATTTGCTTAGGAATTCTTGTTGATGAAACTGTTATGTGTATCACGGCAATGCAGCATATTTCGAATTATACAACTGGTTGCCAATTATTACCTGATTCTTTGTATTTCTCCGCCGCGATATGTAGAGCAAAACGACTACGCTTTTTTATTTGGCTTTTGGATACAATTGCGATTAATTGATATCATCATATGAAGAAATAAATGTTTACTTTTCCGATTCTGTATAAACTCCCAGAAAGCAAAGGAATGAGTGTACTCATTTCGAATCCATTCAACATCAACTACAAAACTAAACTATTGAGTAAAGAGGTTTTAGAGATCACTGCCAAATCAGCTACAATAGATACAAGCTCAAAATAAATGCATGAATCAAAGTCAATACAACATACATCTGTAAAAACAGTAAAACTACTCATCAAAGCCTTTGTGCATCAGATGATTATTTTTTCTATCGTCCTCGCCCTCACTAAAATGGTTAACGCGTAGATAGTACTAAAAATTTAAAAGAACTGCTTTGATTGAAACGATTCTTTGAAAAGGAATCGAATATAAGTTAGGTTGATTCGAAGGTGTTAATGAGATATGATCGTGACATGTGTATTATCGGTTGTTGCAGTTAAGAACTAAAAGCAACATCAAAGCAATCAACATTGATATTGATTTATTATAATTATAAAAAAAGACAAGCCAAGAAATAAAAGCATAAAAAAGCTATGAACATATGCTACTTCTTTGTTGTAATAACACAAACAAATAGTTGGTACAAAAAAACATTAATAAAGCGTAAATAGTGATAGTAAACAAATTTATATCAACGCTAGCAAAGAGACAAACGAATTATATTAAGAAGTGTCGCCTTGCTGGTAACGTCAAATAAGTCATGAAATATCATGTAAAATATAAAATTAAATTTGGTAAGTAATAGATGATGCAAGCCACCATGAACTTCAACATACATAGCAATCTTTCTTTAAAGTTCATTCCAGTTTAACGACATTTGATGTTTTAACAGACCTGCACTGTTGTTTATCATAATATCATAACTAGCACACAACCGATCACAGCAGAACAAACTCAGAATAACAAACAAATGAAAAGGAATCACACAAAATAAAAAAGTGAATGTTTAATGTTCATAAACAGAATGACTTCGTTTAGGGTGACGAGGGTATTTTGGACACAATAGTGGATGTTTTGCATATTTTACATTAAGGTACACCGGGACAAGTTGAAACAGATTTTTTAAAATTGAAATTCAAGCCTCTAATAAAATCGTAAACTAATCAATTTCAAATCTGCTAGGGGCAAATATTAGTTCTTCTGGTTATAATGAATAAAAAGTAAATGATCATATCCCTTATCAAGTTGCAATATAAAAAATTGAGGGGGAAAACCCAAGTTTGTGATTTTTTTAAGGATTTCATGCAAATTCTATTTGAAAAAGCGAAAGATAACTTGTTAGTAGTACTATCGGAAAAAACAAGTTGAAAAACAATAATATTAAAAATTGTCGGTTTTATGGCCTCTTCCCTGAAGCGTGTTTTTATAGACAGGCTCTCCAAAGCGAACCGCTCAACTGAAATTAAAAAGTAAAAAAAATTGAGAGGAAAAATTTAGTACATGTACTTGAACGATTTGGTATAACATCGTATTGCTTTCAGATGCGGCTCCAGGAGACATTGTAAAGGGTATCCACACAATACTGTACGCCATATCCAACTTCACAGTCATTCGTATATACATGAGGGTATTGTTGCATTCTCTGGATTCCATTTTTGGTTGCATTCGTGAAATTTTGGGACATACCTAGACCAATTCCATAGAACATTGTAGAGGAAACATATCCGAAAAGCGCAACTTAAATAATGCATTTGCATCTAAATATTATTGCTTGTGGCACTAAAAACTGAATTCTAACCGCACTGCGCACTTACCATTCTTCTCATAGATTGGTCAGTTACATGTGAACATGAAATACATGCGCTCGCAGTGTTAAGATCACCCGCACTTTGAAAGTGCGGAGTCAAGGTTAGTGGGAAGTGCACAATACAGCGCGAATTCGCTAGTTGGGGTGTTCGTAAGTTGGGTGTCCGCTACTTGGAGCATGCCGCATGCTCCACTAAAAGACACTCTTATGTCAAAACTAAAAGTCAAAAAGTGATTGACGATTGAATGTCATTGATTTCAAGGAACTCATTGGTTGATTCCTGTGGCTATCTAGAAAAAAAAAATAAACCTTGATAACCAATGGAACATTTATTTTGAATTCATATTCCGGATTGTTTTTAATGATATAAATGTGTTAGATGTTACGCTTGCCATTCAGCATCAATTAGTTAGTGTCGTTGTGTATAAGTTGCTAACTTCTTGAAGGTAATCTCTGATGTACTCAATCACATTTTCTAATGATTGTTTAGGTAGTGGTAACGTAGTATGCTTGCGCTTTTCCGGCTTTGTTTATCGGCTTTTTCTGGCGGCGTATCCATTTCCTGTTTTATTTGAAGGAGATACTAAAAAAAGTAATTAATCACAAAAAGAACACTAATGACATATTTTATCATAAAAATCAACTTTAAACTGGGAGGAAACAGCTAACTTTCGTGAACCGCCAAATATTTCTGTTTATTTTTTTATCGAAAAAAATAGTCAGCGTTTCCCTCGGGTAATTTTTGCCAGCTGTCAGTTGCTCCAATAGGGATCTTTAGGGGTATGCGGGTTATGGCATCTTCTGATGCAGATTATTACTGTGATTTAATATCTCAATCCTTTCCTATTTCTAAGCCCGAAGCTTTTGAAAAAAAAAACATTTTTTAGTTTGTTTCCTTTTAGGACAATATCATATCCAAACCCATGAGACTAGTACGATTTTATAGACTATCTACTATAGTTGGCAGATGAAACTTGGGATTTCAAGCTGCTAGCGGATTGCAAAAGTATCAGATCATGATGTATGGAGTGCTGTTCCGGTTAACAATACGGCGAACGAACGTGTTTTCAGATATAGTAGGACAACTGTCAATTTTTTAGTCGAATTTTATTTAGTCAGTATATATATATATATATATATATATATATATATATATATATATATATATATATATATATATATATATATATATATATATATATATATATATATATATATATATATATATATATATATATATATATATATATATATATATATATATATATATATATATATATATATATATATATAGCCCATAGCCACAAATGAGACCAAAAACATGCAATCTATTTTTACCGCCAAAACGGCTAATTTTAGGTCAATAGTAATTTAATGGATGCAATATGGCTTTTCTTTTGATATTATTTTTATTAATCCATCTACAAGTGAGATATTTTCATAAATTTTCGTGGAAGTAATTGCATTGAATTTATGTCTTCAGCAAATTTGTAGCTCTTTTGCGAATAACTTTACTGAAAACATCAAATATCTATTTTGAATACTTTAAAAGTTATAGCTTGTTGTTCGTAGATTACCCTTTGTCGCCTATTTATTGTTCAATATAGTAGTAAAGTAATTAAATTAGTTAAATATTATTTCGATAAAACGAATTTCGTATTTCATTTTTCTATCTACAATCGCCACAAATAACCGCCGAGCAATTCCAAGTTGTCTACATGGAACTTGATCACTTATCGATGCCAAAATTTTCATTTGCGCGAACCTGATGACTGCAAAGTTTCTAAGTTACAAACATCGGATTGATCTGAAGCTTGGAATATGAAAAAGCTATATAAATAACTCCAAATAACGGCGTAACCAAGAGAAAGCTTCAGGATTAAATTATTATGATTTTACTGTTTATGATCTTCTACTATTTATAAACAATAAATTTTACATTTTATCCAAAGCTTGAGTTTGTGACGCTCGCAATAAAAAGTTGTTTAAGATAAAATATAAAAGATTAAGGAACATTTCGTAAATTTCATTTTAAAACTCGATATACTCCCTACACGTGGTATTCATTTCTGCAATAAAGTTGTTCTAAATGATAGTCTCCACAAATTCGATAAAGAAACGAACTTTGTTACTATTTTTTGAAAAAAAATTCTTCATAATTTTAAAACTTAAAATATGATGGTTTCGGAATTATATCATTTGTAGATAAGGTTCGATTTTCACCAAACCGAATTTCTAGCTACGCTGCTGACCCTAAGTAAGTAGAAACAAAGTCGTTCTACACTCGTCCACAAGAAACTTCTTCGAATACTGCCTACCTATTACAATGCAATGAAGACCCCATTTGATTAGCGCCCAATATTGTCAGTCTCATATGAAAATATGTTTGATGGACTTTAGCAGATAAACAGACTGAATTCGAGTAAATCCTTTCTTGAGCATATTTTTCTTACCTTAAAGATGCAAATATGTGAAAAAATTGCGCTAGAAGGCCCCTTTAAGAGAAATTTATATTGTACAATCAGAAATAGCTATCAGACTCGATCAAGGGAAGGGAAGAATATTTTAACAGCTTCACTTTATTATACAGAAGGAAAGAAATATGTCCCGATTTACTCAATGTCAGCTTAAAACACACCTTGAGGTTAATAAAAACGGGTCTTTACTGTATTTATTATGCACTGTGTCCCACATTAATAGGTACATCCCATTTTTGAGGATATTTATTTTCGATTGCATCGAACTACACCAATTTTTTGGTAGTTTTCAAGGGGTTATTCTATCGACTTCGACTTTTATCGAGAATTTTGGTGATCCTATTCCCATTCGTGCGATAGTTTATGTTAAATGGGCTACTAAATTAATTGGTTTACTTAAGGGTTTATATGTTGCGGAATGAGAAAATACAGATATAAGGTTGTAAAAATTAAAAAGTATTTGAGAATTATTAATAGTTTTAGTAAGCGGAGTAGTGACCGTCGCTCCACAACGCAGTTTATTTTTCATGGCTTGCGGTGAGCACAATCTCTCGAATTGCTGAACTGAAAATTATGGAATAGAAGTTAGTTTATAGAATTCTTTACAGATTTAACCCGCCGCAAATGGCTCGGAATGAGACCCGCTGGTGGCCTAAGACGATTTCGTTAGATTTTCAGAGCAGCGTGCGCCCAGTGCACTAACACAAGTGACGAAAATTCCAGTGATGATGATTTTCTTTAACGGGTTTCGAGAGTTTTTTATTTTTTCTATGGAATTGGGTTTAGCGATAATAATGCAAATCAAAGATACTAGGGGAACATAGGGAGACTTGACCATGCGCAAAATTCTATTTTTGGCTATGGTGTCTTCTATTCGATTATAAAATTTTTTTCAAAAATATTTTTATACTCGTTTCGATCCCTTAAGGTAACTTTAAAAGTTTGGAATGAAAAATCCTTTCCTTACAGAAAAGATTACGTGATTAATAAATTTGCATTAAATGATGTAATTTTTTATCAAACTTTGTATGGACATATCTACTCGACTACTAATTACTATTAATGTACTAATATACCATCTTAATCTTTGTGAAGCAGTGAAATGATTATACATAAATTGGAACATTGGAATAGTTATTACTAGAATTTGAATGACATTCAACGTAATAACTAATGTTGGGGAGACTTGACCAAGATTTTATGGGGAGACTTGACCAAGTGGCAATTAGCTGAAGAAAGATACAAAATTCCTGATATCTATTATGCTTTGGATATCTACTGTTAATGTTAATCACGCCATAAAAAATCCCACCTCAAACATAAGTCTTTATATTTTAGTGTCAGTAAACAATAGTAGGACTGATTTCGTGATGTGTGAACATGCAATGCAAGCAGTACAGTTAATGCTTAAAAAGAAATGCATCATAAAAAATTTAAATTTATCAAATGCAACCCTTTTATATTTTTTACTGCTACCTAAAGATCTCGACAATATGGAAAAAAATAATTACAGTATGTTTTATGTCATTATTTTTTGTTATGATTTTTAAAAAAATCTTTTGGTCAAGTCTCCCCACGCCCCGCAGTGGGGAGACTTGACCAAAAAAAAAAAAACGACCTCTGAAAAACTTTTGTAACTTTTCAAAAATTAAATTAAAAATTCTGCCAAAAATCATAGAGACGCACAATAACTTTGCGCATTATATCTCAATGACTTTTAATGGATTGATGACCTTTTTAGAGATTTATGCAGTTTTAGCTGAAAACCTGGTCAAGTCTCCCCATGTTCCCCTACTGGGTAGTCACTTTTAGAAAAATTCGATATCGAAGTAAAGTTTGAACTATGCATGCGCATGCACTTCAGAGGTAGCGTGACATCAAGAGCTGCAATTTCAGTTCTAAGTTCTCAGTCGCGTTGGAAATTTGAGTAAACGCTATTTGACATACTTCAAATTGATTCAAAAAAAATTCGATTTTTTTTTTGGCACAGCATGACATTGACACAGCATGACAGGAAAATTCTGTTTTCCATACACACTGCATTGAATGAAGAGTTTAGATATGTTATTAACAGAGCATTAGCAAAAAATCGTTTGTTCGTCTATTTTATGGGCCATTTTCCGCTTTTCCATTGATTTGGTTTAGCATTTGAGATTTCTAGCACTGATGTTGTCCTATGCCGATTTGAGCGATTCTATGAGTCCTGTCTTTATCCCATGTAGTATGTGTTATCAAAAACATCGTGACACATCAAGTTCTAAATATTCTCAAACGATATTATATTCGAAGAGAATGATAAGAGTTATAAGAAATGTCTCATCACACTGTTAGGTGGATTTAAAGCGTTTTCATTCTGATGTTTAGTTTTGCCTGTAACATTTCACCGAACGCGAAGTGTACACCAATCTACGTGGTGTTGACGGTTCAAAGGAACCAGGATCGGACGGAATACAACCGTGTTTCGTCAAGGAATGCTCTTCATCGTTAGCTGTACCGATATCCATGCTTTTCAATCGCTCTCTCGGTGAAAGTATTTTTCCCGCGAAGTAGAAGGAGGTTTTAATAACAATAAAGCCGGTAATGTCCATGACGTCATAAATTACAGGGGAGTTTCAATCTTGAGCTGCCTTCCAAAAGTTTTTGAAAGTATGCTGTTACATATTCTCTACCCTGCAGTAAAACACATTATCACTACAGATCAGCATGGGTTTGTTAGAAAGCGCTCAACAACGACGAACCTAATGAGCTATGTGTCAACGCTGATTGGTAAATTAGAGAAACGACAACAAATTGATGCAGTGTATGTAGATATCTCCAAAGCCTTCGATCGCCTCATCAGCTAGCTGTTGAAAAGTTGAGGCGAATCGGATTTCCTGACTGGCTGACGGATTGGATCTTCTCGTCCTTACAAACCGCAGTGAATCTGTGCGACTTGGAACTATACTTTCAGACCCATTCGTCATCACATCTGGTGTACTTCAAGGGAGTCACCTTGGACCTCTTCTCTTCGTGCTCTTTGTGAATGACATTTGCAGCGAATTGACATCGTGTAATGTGATGTACTCAGATGATCTGAAAATTTATCGCACCCTAACAACTCTGGTAGATTGTTGTGCACTTCAGATGGACATTAGGGCATTGAAGAAAAAACCAGATGGACATTAGGACCCCCCTCCCATATTTATTCTTATTGTGACAAATGTCAAAGTAAGCTCGGATGCCAAATTTCAGATCATTTAGACAATTCTAGACTCCCGCCCACTTCGCTTGATATTTTTGAAATTGATGCTATGGGAAAATATAGAGGAAAAATATATTAAATGCCATAACTTTTGAAGTAACAATCAGAAAATTACAATTTATACCTCCTTTTAAAGTAAATAACCTTAGTATTTGAAGGAAGATATTCCTTTTTCTAGACAAATTGAGGAAAGTGGGGTATTGAGTCATTTTGCCCCCAAAATCCCCCATTTTTAATAATTTTTCTGCTCCGTGATGCAAATCATACATATTTTGGAGTTTTTATAATGTGAAAAAATCTCAGAAATCGAACGGAACCTTTTTGACCTTTGTCCGAATACAGGAAGCTGGGTTTATAGGGCCTTTTGTCATTAATATATAATTTTATCATTTTCTCGTGCATATATCTATTATTTTTCAATCAATTCTCATAAAATGTACCTTGTTAAACGTGAAAAATCTTTAGGAGTACAATAAAAATAGATTCGTTATCGGTAAAATTCAGAAACATCAAATTATCTGATATATAGTCTCGACTTCCCATTTTGATCATAAAATTGCACATATTAACTCCATTTAAAAACAAAATTCTTAATAAATTTACTACTTTTAGTGTAAAATACGCTTCAGAATCGCATGAGAAAAGTTTCCATCTTGGAAAAATAGGGGAAGTTGAGGTATTAGGACATTTAATGAAAAAAATGTGATTTGTAGAGTTAATGCCAAAAAATTTGATGTTTCTGAATTTTACCGCTAAAGAATTTATTTTTGTTGCATTCATAAGAATTTTCTGCGTTCAACAAGCTACATTTCATGAAAATTGATTGAAGAATAATAGAGATATATGCACGAGAAAATTATAAAATTTAATTTTTATGACAAAAGGCCCTATAACCCCAACTTCCCGCATTCGGACAAAGGTCAAAAAGGTTCTGTTCGATTTCTGAGATTTGTTCACATTAGAAAAACTACAAAATATGTATGATCTGCATCACAAAGCAGAAAAATTATTAAAAATAGGGGATTTTGGGCCAAAATGACCCAGTACCCCACTTTCCCCTATTTTTCTAGAAAGAGGAGTATCTCCCTTCAAATACTTAGGTCATTTCCTTTAAAAAGAGGTATAAATTGTAATTTTCGGATTGCTACTTCAAAAATTATAACATTTAGTATATTTTTCCTCTA
This sequence comes from Topomyia yanbarensis, assembly GCF_030247195.1. Lineage (NCBI taxonomy): Eukaryota > Metazoa > Arthropoda > Insecta > Diptera > Culicidae > Topomyia > Topomyia yanbarensis. Next base: position 271,755,713 of record NC_080671.1, read on the forward strand.
TATTTTCCCATAGTACTAATTTCAAAAATTTCAAGCGAAGTGGGTGGGAGTCTAGAATTGTCCAAATGATCTGAAATTTGGCATTTGAGTTTACTTTGACATTTGGAACAATATGGGAGGGGGGCCTTTGAGAATTCAAAAAAAAGTTTTTTTTGCGATGCCCTAATGGACATAGATAGGATCATGAGTTGGTGTGATTGAAACGGAATGACTATAAACATTCAGAAATGCAACATAATCACATTCACACGAATACTCTCGCCAGTTACGTTTGAGTATGCAGTGAGCGCTGCCCCAGTAGGACGAGTTTCATCAATCAAGGACCTTGGTGTTATACTTAACCGTAAGCTACGTTTCATCGAACACTTCATACTGCTAAAGCCTATGCAGTACTAGGACTCATCAAACGAAACACCCAAGATTTCAACGACGTCGACTGCCTGAAGGCACTGTACATCAGTCTGGTACGCAGCATTCTAGAGTATGGAGTTATCATTTGGGCCCCGTATCACACAAAAAACATTTATCGCATAGAACGGGTGCAAAAGAGCTTCGTTCGGTATGCCCTTCGACGGCTTCCCTGGCGAAATCGATTTAACTACCACCGTATGAGCATCGTTGTGCTCTTATCAACCTGCCTACGCTACGAAACAGGAGAGTTTTTCTGCAGCGACTTTTTGTGTTCGATCTTCTCGCTGACAACATTGACTGCCCTCTGCTTCTCGCTAAGTTGGACTTCAACGTTCCTGGTAGGTCTCTGCGGAGAATGGACTTCTTTCGGCGCTCTACTCATCGCACGCAGTACGGCCAGAATAACCCGGTAGATGTTTGCTGTCAGCTCTTTAATAGCGTTTTTTATCATTTTGATTTTAACTTGGCAGCGACCCTTCCCGGTCAGATCAATTGCAGCTTACCACTGGACGTGATCAGCTTAACTCCGACGCCTGTATGTTGGCAACAAAATCTGAAAGCAGAGACTACGATATGTTCCGGTCAGATAACAGCAGTCTAAAACAATTAGAGCAATTTGAAGTTCCTGCTTTTGTTTTCACAGGTAAATGCAATGAATGTATATGTTCTTCCGAAGTAGGACATACAGATGCTGCTCCCGCTGAAAATCCACCCCTATTACAGCCAAACGCCACCACCATCGCCGCTCGTCTTTCTACCGCTCAACCATCAGGACACTATCTGGAGGAACAACTTAGTATCTACTACCAGAACGTGAGAGGACTACGCACAAAATTGACGAGTTGTTCGTCGCTGTTTCAGAGGCCGAATATGATGTCATTGTTCTAACCGAAACGTGGCTGAATGATCAAATCCATTCGATCCAGTTATTCGGCCCAAGGTACACGGTTTACCGTAAAGATCGCGATCCAGACAGTACAGGGAAAAAACGTGGAGGTGGTGTGCTTATTGCAGTGTCCAACCGGCTCTCGTCCAAACATAAAACGGATAGTAACGATCTCGAACAACTATGGGTAGATATTCGCGGGCGCGATACTAATATTTGTGTAGGCGTAGTATACATTCCCCCTGATTCCGCAAGTGATATAGATAATATTCAGAAGCACATAGACTCAGCACTTGACATCGCAACTTCCATTCAACCCAACATGGCTCATCTACTGTTTGGTGACTATAATCAGCCAGGACTTCTTTGGAAGAGTACACCCTCCGGTTATGCCTTTCCAGATCCTTCTGAATCTATCTTTTCGAGAGCGAGTATTGCCTTATTGGACGGAATGTCTATATTGAACATGCTGCAAATGTGTACCGTAAATAACAGACGAAATCGAACCCTGGATCTCCTGTTCGTAAATGAAGAAGCTTCTATTAACTGCGCCGTTTCAGAAGCTCTTGAGCCATTAGTTGCCTGTGACGCATATCATCCTCCTCTTCTAGTAACGCAGATTTGTCCCCAGTTGGTTATTTTTGACGAAATTCTGGATGTCAGGGAGTTCAACTTTTCGAAGACTGATTTCTCTAGGCTTCAAAGTTCACTACAGGCAATTGATTGGGAGACTTTGTTAAATTCCGCGATCGATGTAGATGTTGCCGTAGAAAAACTTTCACTGGTTCTGAAACAGCTATTCAGAATAACAGTTCCCGCACCACGTCCCCGACCAAAACCGGCATGGTCCAATCGTCAGCTACGTAAGCTGAAAAGATTGCGAGCAGCTGCGCTTCGGCATTACACCAACCGACGAAACCCCATTACAAAACGAGAGTTTATTCAAGCTAGCAACAGTTACAAGACATATAATCGGTTCCTCTATTCAAGACACGTAGCACAAACCCAATCAAACCTGAAACAAAATCCAAAGTAGTTTTGGTCTTTCGTTAACGGAAAACGCAAAGAAAATGGGCTTCCTTCCAGTATGTTCCTTGCAAGTGAAACATCAAGCACTCCAAGCGGCATCTATGACCTATTCGCTCAACATTTCTCGAGTGTGTTTAAAAAGGACTCGGCTAACTCCACTCAGGTGGAATATGGCCTTCAGAATGTCCCTCATGATGTAATTAATGTAGGTAATATCCAATTTACTGACGAAGACATTTTAACTGCCATGAGAAAGCTAAAGTCTTCAACATCAGCAGGACCAGATGGTATTCCTTCCATTATACTGAAAAGATGCGCAAGCGCATTGTGTACGCCTTTAAGGCTAATTTTCAATCAATCACTATTGCAATCGGCGTTTCCCGTGTGTTGGAAAAAATCAGTTATGTTTCCCGTTTTTAAAAAAGGTGATAAGCAAAATATTGCGAACTATCGTGGCATAACCTCACTCTGCGCTGGATCAAAGTTATTTGAGATTTTAGTAGGAAACGTGCTGTTTCGTGAGACCAAAGCATACATATCGAAGGATCAACATGGCTTTTTTTCAGGCAGATCGACAACTACTAATCTAGCCCAATTCACTTCGCTCTGTATTAAAAATATTGAAGTTGGATCTCAGGTTGATACTATATACACGGATCTCAAGGCTGCATTCGATCGTGTAGATCACTCTCTTCTACTGGCAAAGATAAAGCGGCTGGGCGCTTCGTCAAATTTCACAGGGTGGCTTAAATCATATCTCGTAAATCGTTCTCTATCTGTAAAATTAGGAAATAGCGAGTCATACAGCTTCATTAACTTGTCGGGAGTGCCTCAAGGGAGCAATCTAGGACCGTTGCTTTTTTCGTTGTTCTTCAATGACGTTTGCTATGTTATACCTCCAGGGTGTATACTTATATACGCTGATGATCTCAAACTATTTCTCATTGTGCGGTCAATAGAAGATTGCGTGGCACTGCAGCGACACTTAGATGCTTTTTGTAACTGGTGTAGTCGCAACTTGCTGGCTCTCAGCGTGGCCAAATGTTCCATAATATCTTTTACTCGCAGAAAAAATCCAATACTCTGGAGCTACACCATCTCAGGGGAATCGCTAGAGAGAATGACAGTTATCAGAGACCTCGGAGTACTCCTGGACTCACAACTGACATTCAGAAATCATTATTCTCATGTTATAGCACAGGCAAATAGAAACCTCGGCTTCATTATAAGAATCGCCAAAGAATTCACTGATCCATATTGTTTACGGGCACTCTATTTCTCACTAGTTCGATCTGTCCTGGAAGCTTCAGCACCCTTTTGGTGTCCTTATACGAACATTTGGATCAACCGAATAGAAGCAGTGCAGGCAAGATTCCTCCGTTTTGCTCTTAGAACTCTCCCATGGCGTAACCCAGCAGAGCTACCACCGTACATCGATCGCTGTCGTCTGCTCGATATGGAAACCCTAGCGAAAAGGCGGAACACATTTAGAGCAGTATTTGTTGGGAAGATATTAACTGGTCAAATAGATGCTCCAGATATTCTCTCACAAATAAATATCTATGTGCCCCCTAGAAATCTCAGATCGCATAACTTCTTAAAACTGGAATTTCAGCGCACAGAGTGCGGTCAGAACGAACCCATTAGGGCGATGTGTAATGTTTTTAATAGTGTTTATGACCATTTTGACTTTTCTGTATCTTGTGATGTTTTCAAAAATAGACTAAGAAGGTTGACTTAGATTTTTAGATTCCATTTTTGTGATATTTGTAATTTTTGTTCTTGCAATACTGTGTACTATGTGATTAAGTTTAATTGTAGTGTAAAATCATTGTAATCAACTGTGAAAAATTTGAAAAGATGATGGGTTTTTACGCCCATTTGAGGATTGCTTCTGAAGCATATCCTGAAATGGGCTTTTCCCATTCTAGAAACATTTCATGTAGACCAACACAGGTCAGATGAAAAATAAGAATAAATAAATAAATAAAAATTAAAAAAAAAAATTAAAAAAAAAAATTTAAGTAGAGAAATGTTCAAATTGAAAATAAGTTTAAGTTAGTATAGTATTTCAGTCTGTACGAAAATTATTAATTCGAAGACAATATATATATATATATATATATATATATATATATATATATATATATATATATATATATATATATATATATATATATATATATATATATATATATATATATATATATATATATATATATATATATATATATATATATATATATATATATATATATATATATATATATATATATATATATATATATATATATTTAATTTGAACGAAATCGGTTAACTCTAACCCCTCCCCCAAAAAACTTAAAGTTCGTATGGAATATATAGACTACTTTTACGTAAACCCATTTGAAGGCGTTGGTCGTTTAAGGGTTAATATACACGTTAATAATAGTAGCCAATCACATAGGATAGCAGGAATGGTTGACAAAACTAGTAAAAATCACTAATTTTTTAGTAATATGATGTTGTTTAGGCAACCAATTTATAAGAAGGTTGATGAGCTACAGGGCGTGCCCATAATGTGTTTTTAAAAGCATAGATGTAACACCTTCGGTGCAAAAATGCGCAAGATGAGGCCTGTTATATCTTGAATCTGCACAAAATTGCTGAACGGTATGCAGATCAACATTGATGAATGTAAGATTATTAGTTTCGGACGCTCGGCAAATATAAGGCGTTGCGAATATACTCTTCAAGCCTGTGTCATCGAGCGGGTGGATTCTATCCGTGACCTGGTTGTGTTATTCGACAGAAAACTTCGTTTCGCCGACCACATCAATGCAACAACGGCGAAGGCTTTTGCAACATTGGGTTTCCTGAAACGAAACACAGTCGATTTTGTGGAGTTCTACGCACTGAAATCTTTATACTGCGCACTGGTCCGGAGCACTTTTGAGTATGCTGTACAAGTATGGGCGCCATTCAATGCCGTTCAAAGTAGCCGACTGGAGCGCGTGCAGAGAAGTTTTGTACGATTTGCTCTCAGAAAATTACCTTGGAACGACCCTATCAGTCTTCCGCCGTATAATAATAGATGCATGTTGCTAGATTTGCCAACGCTGGAGTCTCGCCGCACGTTTTTGCAAAGAATGTTCATTTATGATATGTTGTCGAACAATATTGACTGACCCGATGTTCTCTCAAGGATTCATTTATTTGTTCCCCCTCGTGATATAAGGAATCGTCCGCTTCTGTGGATTCCCAGGCACCGTACCACATATAGCCAGAACAATCCGGTAGATAGCAGCAGATTGAACGAAACTGTTTTAGTTTATGACTTCCATACCACTACATCTAATTATAAGTTAGCAATTAGAAATTTTTAACATTGACACTAGCAATAGCATTAAGTGTAATCTACGATATATAACGAAGATGTAATAATAATAAATTTTGAGTCAGACTCATGATAAGTGATTCATGGAAGATCATCTCAAAAATTGTAAGACGTATAAAGATAAATTACTGATATGACATTAAATTTCTCAATTGCCATTTCTTGATGTAGAACAAACATTAAAGATATTCGCACAAAAAGCTCATATCTATAGTTTATCATGTTAATTCTTCTTTCCAACGAACTTAAAGCTACTCCAATCGGCCATGTAGTTCTTGAGATATCGCCAATTGAAGTTCGACGGTACGAACAATTCTCATGAAATAAATTGAATATTTATTTTAATTTTCCCTTAGCTTGAATAAAATTATTTCAAAATTTTTCGATAATAGGACAAAAAATGAATTTTTAACATGTCGTTGAAGCAAATGATGTCGAAAAATCCTCGACATCAATTGCTTCAACGACATGCTAAAAATTCATTTTTCATCCTATTATCGAAAAATTTTGAGATTATTTTATTCAAGCTGAGAGAAAATTAAAATTTTCAAAAGAATTACAACACATTGATTTTTGGGATTTTGTCACTCGTCGTGCCACTGTGCAACGGTATGAGAAGATGAAGCATTTGTATGTTCTACAAAGTTGTAGAGTAGCAAACAATACTTTATTTTCTCATTTGAAAAATGAAGACTTCTTCCATTAATTCAAGGTAATACGCCTATCTATGCAATGGTAAGAGATTGTGCAATCTGATGTTCTACGAAGTTATACGGTATTTCAAAGGCTTTCGTGTCTCGCAATGCACAGTGGTCTAGAATGCAAATTTAGCAGGTCATTTTGAGATTTTACTAAAGCTAAACAACTTAGCCTTATTAAGTCTTTGGAGAAGTTTTCGTAGTTTGTGAGCCCCTTCTTTTTGTTAAAACTACAGTTAGGGTGGTTCTAATTTTACCAAGATAAAAAAATAACTTTTTAATCGTTCTAGCTAGAGCCAAACGACCATCAACGAAGTTGTAGAACGACAAATTTTGGAAAAGTTTGCTGAAGACATGTTAGCTCTATCTGTCATTTTGTTTTACAGCAAATTTAAAATCGAATGTTAGGATGTTGTTTAGTGTTTCTTAGAAAAATTGTTTTATTTAAATATCTTTCGCAGTATTGATTAAAAACCGAAGTAGTCAACTGACAACTTTGAGACTGTTTTAAGGCTAATAATTTGTTTCATGGCACTACATATCTAACTATTTTCGTTGAATAGTTATGAGCACTTATTCGGTTGCAGAATATGAGCGACCGAAGGTAGAGGTCGTTGGACCAGCTTTTATTATATTGCAGTTTATGAAGTCAGATGTGTATTTCAGGTGTTAAGGTCGAACTGGGGTTTCATCCTGCTTTTATTTAACATATTTGCAATATACATAATTTTTAATATATTCAAAATTATATTTTATTTCTTCTATTTATTTAATTATCTTTTATTATCGCTATTTGAAAAACATTTATTGCATTTGTTATATGCATATTTTCATGTTATTTATTAATTTGATCTTTTAGGCAGGGAGGGTGCATCAGGGCATCATGCGAACTGTGTCATGGATTAGGGTACGTGGATTGCCTGTCTCTAGTCAGAAGATAATAATGGCTTATGAAGTGCGCATAAGAACTTCTGCTTATGGATCCAACCCTTTTTGGCCCTTCATACAGCGCTAAATTGAAAGTCGTTTGCTAGCAACATTTAGCTTTGCTGTTAAAAGCAACTGCAGCCACTGGCGTAGCCCTTGCACTGATGGTGGGTTCACTACATCATCATCATCATCCATACTTAAAAGTATGCCATTTCATATGACAGCAGTGGTATTTAGTGTCAAGTGCCCTAATCTAAGATAATGCTATTTGAAAAAGTTATATTTGTACATTTCTTATATAAGAAATGTATATAACAATCGACCCAGCTCGACGATTTGGGAGAATGTCTGTGTGTGCATGTGTGTGTGTGTGTAGGTAACGGATAAACTCCCATTTGTGTTTCTCAGTAATGGCTGAACCGATATTATCCAAACCAATTTTAAATAAAAGGCTTATCACCCAGACAGAGCGCTATTTAATGGTTTTTACATTTCTTATAAAAGAAATGTACAGAATTCGCTCAAACTTTCGAAATTTTTCCGAGGCCCGGATGGCCGAGTCTTATATACCAATCGATTCAGCTCGACGATTTGGGACAATGTATGTGTGTATGTGTATTTAACGGACAAATTCTCATTTGTGTTTCTCAGCAATGACTGAACCGATCTTATCCAAACAAATTTTAAATGAAGGACCTATTAGCCAGACAGAACGCTAATAAATATTTTTTGATTCTGATGTTTAGTTGCCCAGATATGACCGTTTGAAAGTGTAAAAATTGTGTTTTTTGCAGTTTTTTTAAATTATCTGCCGACGTTGATGGTATAGATATACATTTTATATATTTTTGGACAGCCTATACGAATAACTTTCGAACGAGCTATAGATTGTTGAAATCGGACTATTATCAAAAGAGATATTTATCATTGAATATTGACGAAAGATTTTTATCATTTCCCATAGCCACAAATGAGACTAAAAACATGCAATCTATTTTTACCGCCAAAACGGCTAATTTTAGGTCAATAGTAATTTAATGGATGCAATATGGCTTTTCTTTTGATATTATTTTTATTAATTCATCTACGAGTGAGATATTTTCATAAATTTTCTTGGAAGTAATTGCATTGAATTTATGTCTTCAGCAAATTTGTAGCTCTTTTGCGAATAACTTTACTGAAGACATCAAATATCTATTTTGAATACTTTAAAAGTTATAGATTGTTGTTCGTAGATTACCCTTTGTCGCCTATTTATTGTTCAATATAGTAGTAAAGTAATTAAATCAGTTAAATGTTATTTCGATAAAACGAATTTCGTATTTCATTTGTCTATCTACAATCGCCAGAAATAACCGCCGAGCAATTCCAAGTTGTCTACATGGAACTTGATCACTTTTCAATGGCAAAATTTTCATTTGCGCGAACCTGATGACTGCAAAGTTTCTAAGATACAAACATCGGATTGATCTGAAACCTGGAACATGAAAAAACTATATAAATAACTCCAAACAACGGCGTAACCAAGAGAAGGCTTCAGGATTAAATTATTATGATTTTACTGTTTATGATCTTCTACTATTTATAAACAATAAATTTTACATTTTATCCAAAGCTTGAGTTTGTGACGCTCGCAATAAAAAAGTTGTTCAATATAAAATATAATAGATTAAGGAACATTTCGTAAATGTCATTTTAAAACTCGATATACTCCCTGCACGTAGTATTCATTTCTGCAATAAAGTTGTTCTAAATGATAGTCTCAAAAAATTTGATAAAGAAACGAACTTTTTTACTATTTTTTGAAAAAAATCTTCATAATTTTAAAACTTAAAATATGACGGCTTCGGAATTATGCCATTTGTACATAAGGTTCTATTTTCACCAAACCGAATTTCTAGCTACGCTGCTGACCCTAAGTAAGTAGAAACAAAGTCGTTCTACACTCGTCCACAAGAAACTTCCTCGAATACTGCCTATCTATTATAATAAGAAGAAGAAGACCCCATTTGATTAGCGCCCGATATTGTCAGTCTCATATGAAAATATGTTTGATGGGCTTTAGCAGACAAACAGGCTGAATTCGAATAAATCCTTTCTTGAGCATATTTTTCTTACCTTAAGGATGCAAATATGCAAAAAATGTGCTACAAGGCCCCTTTAAGAGAAATTTATATTGTACAATCAGAAATAGCTATCACACTAGATCAAGGGAAGGGAAGAATATTTTAACAGCTTCACTTTATTATACAGAAGGAAAGAAATATGTCCTGATTTACTCAATGTCAGCTTAAGTTGCACCTTGAGGTTAATAAAAACGTGTCTAAATGCCATTTAAATACTCGATATACTCCCTACTTTGTTACTATTTTTTGAAAAAAAATCTTCATAATTTTAAAACTTAAAATATGACGGTTTCGGAATTATGCCATTTGTAGATTAGATTCAATTTTCACCAAACCGAATTTCTAGCTACGCTGCTACGTGATGAAAATTCCAGTGATGATGTTTTTCTTTAACGGGTTTCGAGAGTTTTTTTATTTTTTCTATGGCATTGGGATTAGCGATAATAATGCAAATCAAAGATACTACTGGGTAGTCACTTTTAGTAAAAGTCGATATCGAAGTAAAGTTTGAACTATGAATGCGCATGCACTTCAGAGGTAGTGTGACATCAAGAGCTGCAATTTCAGTTCTAAGTAATCAGTCGCGTTGGAAATTTGATTAAACGCTATTTGACATACTTCAAATTGATTCCAAAAAAAAATTTTTTTGGTTCAGCATGACATAAATAACCCCCCTTTCAGTCTACTTTCTACTTCTGCTCAAGTCAGACGTACAATAGAACCAAGTGAACAACAACTTGCAATCTCTCGATCTAGTGTGCATTGTCTCGAGAACAAAGGAAGCATTTCATTTATTCTTGCCATCATGAGTAAAGTTGACGAAAAAACTCTGCTCCGACCCAACACAGCGGTCGTTGACTTTAAATTCTGTTCAATACGATTGAGTTTTCGTGAAGCGGAATACCTGCTGAAGGTGAAGATGCAGCTGAGGCTTAAGGAGGTTATGTATCTTCAGTATCATCATCTTCGCAATGTAGTACTCGTATCATTCAACATTTTAGCCCAAGCCGAACGTTTCGTTTTGCAGAACAACTTGAAGCACGTGGCTGAAAGTAATAAAGTTGGAATAAGGATTCCCGTGTATATAGAAAAAGACTACGTAGATGTAAAGCTACCTGACTTATCACCACGTACCCCTCCTGATATAATTGCAAAATTTATGTCGCAATACGGAGAAGTAGAATCCGTTACACCTGATACGTGGAGAAATTTCTTTCCGGGTACACCTAACGGTGTTCTTGTGGTGAGGATGCGAATCGAAAGACCCATCCCCTCCCACTTGACTATAAAACTCAAAACCCACGAAGCCACTATTAATCAAACTACGTTATGCACCCATGAGGGGCAAACACCTACGAGCAAGTATTGTAATCAGACAGCGCACCACGAGCAACCTTGCGCGGAAGATACAGAGGAGAATGCATCTCTACCGATTACCGACGCATCCACGGCAAACCAGCCCAAAAAAGAGTTTTCAATACCAATACCTGAGCCACAAACGGTTGCCAAATTTGTGGCAGCTGTTCAGTCCATATTGACATCTACAAAAGCAGCATCCAGCACTCCAAAAACCAATGTAAGCAACATCGGTGAAAAAGATAATAACAATGACGACGGATTTACATTGGTCTCCCGTAAGTCCAAGAAGCAGGAAAGAACATCTGATCGCGAGAACCAAGCCACTTTTAACGATGATAGCCTTGATGTGAAGGACAGGAGAGAATTAAATTATCCCAATGACGCAGTAGGCGAGTCGCGAAAGAAGGTCCTCGCTCGCAATAAAAATTTGCGCGCACGAGATCCAACGGATAATTCATAATATTTGTTTTTATTTTTTTTATACATATTGTAAACACATGAAAGATCCATGGCTCCGTTAAGCTACCGCTATGAGCCGTGTCAAATAAACGAAATAATAAAAAAATAAATAACCCCTTTAGGAAAATTCTGTTTTCCATACACACTGCATTGAATGAAAAGTTTAGATATGTTACTAACAGAGCATTAGCAAAAAATCGTTTGTCCGTCTATTTTATGGGCCATTTTTCCGCTTTTCCATTGATTTGGTTTAGCATTTGAGATTTCTAGCACTGATGTTGTCCTATGCCGATTTGAGCGATTCTATGAGTCCTGTCTTTATCCCATGTAGTATGTGTTATCAAAAACATCGTGAAACATCAAGTTCTAAATGTTCTCAAACGATATTATATTCGAAGAGAATGATAAGAGTTATAAGAAATGTCTCATCACACTGTTAGGTGGATTTAAAGCGTTTTCATTCTGATGTTTAGTTTCCAATAAATGAATGTTTGGATGTGTAAAAATTGTATTTTTTGTAGTTTTTACATTTCTTACTAAAGAAATGTATACCAATCGACTCAGCTCGACAAATTTGGACAATGTCTGTGTGTGTGGGTATATATGTATGTGCACTAATGTTATGTAATTATCTCAACAACTTTCGAACAAAACAATGTAGTCGTACTAAGTGCACATAAATATAAAGCTTAGAAAATACCTTTCGAACAAGCTATAGATTGTCAAAATCCGCTAACGAGCGGTGGAGGTATTAAACATTTTGTATTTTTATTCCTCGCTTACCAAATTTCACTAACTAAAAATTAGACCGTTACATACAGAGTATTGCTTCACTGGTATTTTAGGGGCAAAACTAAACCGATTTCGAATATCAGTGTATGAAAACACATCTGCGTGATTCAAGGAATTCGATTCCGAAATCATTTTGTGAATTTACTTAATAATTAATTAACTATTTCTGAAAAATTAATGCGCAAGTTCGTTTCACTTTCAAAGTCAAATCAATGCGTAAATTCACTTCAAAGTGAAAATGTGTCCAGAGTGAATGTATTTACCCGTTGAATTAGGCATTGTGTCCAGTCGTGAGATAGACGTTGGATGGTATATGAATGCACAGTTAACAGCAAGCTTCCGTGCTGATCGGTCGATTTGTCTCAGACGTGTCTGAAATCGATGTTTGCTCGCGAACAATATCACACGTATTTGGATTTTTTCATCGGTGTCCGAAGCACTGTGCGATTGTCGCTGCGGTGCTATTCCACGATGCGAGAAAATACATTCCGCGTGGACAACTCGCAATTTCCGAAGCATCCCTCCCACGATGTGATTCTGAAACTCGTCGGGAAGAAACTTGGTCTCACTCGAGAAAACGTGCTCCAAATCCAGCCAAGCAGAAGGATGGGATGTACCTTTGTAAAGGTCAACAACCTCTTCCTAGCAGAGAGGATCGTAGAAGAACACGACAGCAAACACGAGTTCGTTCTTGAAGGAAAAGTGTACAAATTACGGATAACGATGGAGGATGGTGGTGCGGAGGTGCAAATTTTTGATCTTCCCGAAGACATCACCAACGAACAAGTCTCTACCTTCCTCACGGAATATGGTGAAGTGCTCAATGTTCTAGACCTCCTGTGGGACAATCGGTACGGTGCTTTCGAAGGCGTGAAGACCAGTGTTCGTGTTGCCCGGATGGTGGTGAAGAAGAACATCCCTTCTCTCGTCACTAATCAGGGAGAAGAAACTGCCGTTGCATACAAGAGACAGCGGCAAACATGTCTACACTGCCACGAATTCGCACACATCGACATCCCTTGTGTGCAAAATAAAAAACTGCTCGTGCAGAAACTCTCAGCAGACCCATCGTACGCAAACGTGACGAAAATGTCCGTACAGCAGAAAAAAACCGGTAAAGCCGAACAAGCCCATGCTGAAACCGGCCGATTTACCACAACCATCGGGGTCAAAGCCCTCGACACAAGATTCGATGGCACTCGGTCAACATGATCCAAAGCCCCGAGAAACCATTGAGACACGATCTGCAATGGCACAACAGAAAAGCACCATGGCTCCCCCCGCGGCACCAGGTTTCACTCCTCAAAATCCTTCAGTGGGCCTTACCCCGACCGGGTACGTCGTCACATAGCGCAAAGTTGATGGTAACGAGACGGACTGCAAGTATCTCAAAACTCGGCATCTAGCCGACGCTCACGAAGACTACAGCTGGGCAAGAAAATGCGGCATGGCGAAGAAGACTTTACTTCCACCACCGAACAAGCACGCGTCCAAATTTCGGATGAGGAAATGTAAAAATGGTGGACTACGTCAGCTGTAATATAGGAACCATAAACATCAACACGATCACCAACACAACAAAACTTAACGCTCTCCGCACATTCGTTCGCTCGACGGATCTCGATATCGTGTTTCTTCAAGAGGTTGAAAACGAACAACTCACTGTGCCCGGCTACAACGTCGTCTGCAACGTTGACCATGTTAGGAGAGGAACAGCAATTGCTCTAAAAGAACATATTAAATTCTCACATATAGAGAAGAGCCTGGATGGGAGGCTGCTCGCCCTCCGTGTAAACAACATAACGCTGTGCAATATATATGCCCCGTCGGGTACGGCCCAACGTGCCGAGCGTGAACGATTTTTTAATACAACAATCGCCTACTACCTTCGTCACCGCACCGAACACACCATCTTAGCGGGGTACTGCGGTTATGTGATGCGACGGGAAACAACTCTAGCTCTGATCTACAAGCCACCGTTCAACAATTGCACCTTCACGATGTCTGGCAGCATCTCCAATCACGCGAGATCGAATATACGTATATTACGCACAACGCTTCCTCCCGGCTCGATCGTATGTATGAGAGTGCAGGCCTCCGAAATCAGCTGAGATCAACAGCGGTCCATGTCTGCTGTTTTTCGGACCATAAAGCCGTCACTGTCCCTTCCAATGCAACAGAGTGATCCCTGAGCACGACCCCGCAAATGAAGCCACTATGAACGAAATTACGACGGCTGAAATTCTGACCGCAATCCGCACCAGCGCATCCAGAAAATCGCCCGGCCCGACGGTTTGCCAAAAGAATTATATCTACGAACATTCGACGTCATTCACCGCGAATTGAACCTTATTTTAAATGAGGCAATCAGATCAAATTTACCCGCACAGTTCTTCGATGGTGTGATCGTGTTGGTCAAGAAACGTGGTGCAGGGGAAACCGCGCGTGCGTACAGGCCAATAAGTTTAATCAACTATGATTACAAAATCCTCTCTCGGATCCTTAAGCAGCGAAAATGTACTGCGATCGCATAATGTACTAACCGACTCACAAAAGTGCTCCAATTCCGACAAAAACATCTTTCAGGCCATTGCTCAGCTAAAAGCAAACAAGCGAAGAGGCAAACTGGTGTCGTTCGATCTCGACCACGCGTTTGATAGGGTGGACCATCAGCTTCTCTTTCGCACCATGCGTGCGCTTGGATTTAATACTGCGCTGGTTGAGTTGCTCTCCCATATAGCAGCAGTCTCTTCGTCACGATTGCTAATAAATGGACACCTTTCTGCACCCTTCCCCATTCAGCGATCGGTAAGGCAGGAAGACCCTCTAGCGATGCACCTGTTCATAATTCAGCTGCACCCGTTATTGAAGCGTTTGGAACAGGTGTGTGGAGCAGACGTAACCGTTGCATATGCGGACGACATCAGTGCAATTGTTAGCAGCGCAGACCAGCTGAATGAAATGCGGGTTTTATTCAGGCGGTTCGAACTCGTAGCTGGTGCCCGTCTAAATGAAACAAAAACTACAGCTATTGATTTGGGTCTAACGACGAATGCTATAACGGTGCCACGGCTTCACACGGACAACAGCATTAAAATCATAGGAGTGATTTTTGCCAATTCGATCCGATTAATGGTCTCATTAAACTGGGACAGTCTTGTCACGAATTTCTCATGGCAGGTATGGATGCACTCGTTGCGCACTCTGGCTTTGCTTCAAAAAGTGACGCTGTTGAACACATTTATTTCGTCTAAAATGTGGTACATGGCAGCAAATCTATATCCGACGGCAGCGCACGTGGCAAAGTTATCTGCTACTATGCGCTCCTATCTTTTCCGTGGTTCATGCGCAACGATGCCGATGCAGCAACTGGCGCACAGTAAACACGATGGCGGTTTAACTTTGCAACTACCAGCGATGAAATGTAAAGCGCTGCTAATCAATCGCCACTTACAGGAGATCGAATCCATTCTCTACTACTCTTCCTTCCTCAGCCAAGAAAATCCCCCCCCACAAGCTCTCTTCCCTGCTTGAAAGTTATCCTAGAAAATATTGCAACATTCCCTTTTCAAATCCGCATACACCCTTCCGCCGATCTCATCCACCACTTCTATATTGAACGCGCAAATTGGACACGAATATGGAAAAATGTATCATCTCGAAAGCTGCTACCTAAACAGCGCAGTGCCTTGTATATGTGGGCAAATAAAAAGGTCCCGCACCGGCACACCATGAGACGAACGGATGGAGAAAACTGTACACACTGTGGTGAACAAATTGAAACTTTACAGCACAAATTCTTTGATTGTCGTAGAATGGGGAATGCGTACACTCTGTTTCAACAACAACTATTGGCAGTGACTGGAGGACGGCGGCTGCTCGTAAAGGAATTTTTGATGCCTCCGCTAGAGCTATTAGAGGTGACTACGAGAACAAAGATTCTGAAACTATTATGTTGCTGCATCTCGTTCATTCAAAACCGTCAAGATGATAGGGTAGATGTGGATATTTTAGTCTTTAATATCCAAGAGAGATTAGTTGTAAATTAATATAAATTTTAGATAACTTATTTTAAACACTGATAAAATGACAAATAAACGTATTACAAAAAAAAGAAGAAAAAATGCACAGATCAACAAGTAATCCACCTAGTAGTAAGGAAATAGATTTCTAACATAAGTCATATTCATATTATACTCGTAACATTGCCGAGAGTAACTGTATTTTTGAATAACAAAATTCTAGTGAAAATTATCTGCTTTTGCAAGATTTATGTTATACTAATTATGGCGTAAAAATTACAAGTTCCATTATGTATAATAAAGATGTAAGAAATCAAATTTTCGCCCTATATACAAAAACGATGTCACAACACTAACCAACATTTACCATTCCTCGCCCCCTCCCCATATCTCTCCACCATCGTGTTCGTGGCAACTATCACGACTCACATCTATCCTGCTATTTCCATATCCATTTCTACAACTAATCTGAATTTTTTATTCAGTTCGTTTATTTAATAGGCACAAAAGCGTTAGCATGGCGGTGCAAAATTGCTTTTTTTAACATTTGGAATATGAACATTTTTTTTAATATTGAATGGAAACTTTTTTACTACTATCTTAATACTAAAAATACGATTCGATACACAAGATTGAACAATAGTTTTTTTTAAGAAAAAAATTACAGCTACCTTAAGACTAGGAATACAGATTAATATACAAGAAGAGGAACAAGTTTTTATGAGAAATTTCACAGCTATCTTACAAGATGGGGATGTTTTTTTTATGAAAAAGTTTAAAGCAATCTTAAAACTAGGATTATAATACAAGTTTGTTTTTGTAACAGCAGCAGCAGTTGTATCAGGGACAGGAGAGAGTAGGCGGACACGATGGCAGGGAAAGAATAACACTTGCAACTTTCATGCAAACAGGAGATGAGGCATGAGTTAGAGCCTCAGGTTACTAAGATGTCCAGGAACGGGTTGAAGGGTGGAATTCGTCGGACCCGCGGGGAATCCTTCAGGACCATCGACCTGCGACGACAGTAACATAGTGGAACTCTGGTGTTGGTCGGCTCCACCAGGCAGGGTTGGGAACTGCTAAAAACGAGAATAAAGGAGATGGGCTAAATTAGGATATTTATCGTTTTGATAAAAATGTAAATGAGGGACATATATGAGAGATCTCGGTTTGCCAGAGTATCACGAACTGGGACATTGGACGGTCTACCTCGGGCCCGAAGGGAATCCTTTAACTGAGACCTGGCGTCACAATACCCGGCGCGCACCCAGACAACGTGCTCGATGTCGTGATAGCCCTCGTCACAAGCGCACAGACTTCTCTCTGCAAACCCAATACGCTGCAAATGCGCATCCAATGTGCAGTGGTTGGACATAAGCCCGGACATTACACGTATGAAATCTCGACCCACATCCATCCCCCTGAACCAAGGCTTCGTTGATACCTTTGGGATAATCGAATGTAGCCATCGTCCAAGTTTCCCATTGCTCCGCGAGGTTTGCCAAATGTTGAGTGACCTCTGACGACATATTCTAAAAAAATCGTCGAAACAGATTGGTCTTTCGTATATGACACCATCTAATGCGCCCACCTTTGCTAAAGAGTCGGCCTTTTCATTACCAGGGATAGAACAATGAGAGGGGACCCAAACAAAGGTAAGATTTTTCAGATAACTTGCACAGAGACTCCCGTATCTTCCCCAGAAAATACGGGTATTGCTTTTTAGGCTTCACCGCACGAAGAGCCTCGATAGAGCTAAAACTGTCCGAAATGATGAAGTAGTGATCTGTGGGCAATGTGTCGATGATCCGAAGGGTATACTGAATAGCAACTAATTCGGCGACGTAAACTGAAGCAGGATCATTGAGCTTGAATGAAGCGGTGACATTATCATTGAAGATACCGAAGCCAGTGGACCCATCGAGATTTGATCCGTCGGTGTAAAACATTTTGTCGCAGTCGACTTCTCGGAATTTATTATAAAATATTTTGGTGATCACTTGCGGGCGTATATGGTACGGGATTCCACGAATCTCTTCCTTCATGGATGTGTCGAAGAATACAGTAGAACCAGAAGCATCTAGGAGACAGACGCGGTTGGGATTATACGAAGAAGGATTGAAGCTCTGTGCCATGTAGTCGAAATACAAGGTCATAAATCAGGTTTAAGAATTAAGCACGACTAGCCTCTCGAAGTTTTCAATCACCAACGGGTTTGAGATGTCGCATCGGATGAGTAATCGATATGAGAGTTCCAAAATCGATTTTTCAGCGGAAGAAAACCCACCAGCACTTCGAGACTCATCGTATGGGTCGAGTGCATGCAACCCAAGGCAATGCGCAAGCAACGATACTAGATTCTCTCTAGTTTGATGAAGTGTATGTTCGCAGCGGAGCGGAAACAGAAACACCCGTACTCCATCACGGACAATATCGTTGTCTGGTACAACCTGATCAGGTCTCCTGGGTGGGCACCCCACCATGTTCCAGTTATTGTCCGGAGAAAATTGATCCTTTGTTGGTATTTCTGTTTCAGATACCAAATGTGACAAGGTACCTGGACCTTTAGAGTCGAACCAGACCCCGAGACAATTTAAATGTTAAAACCAGATTGATCGTTACACCCATTAATAGAAGCTGGAGTTGCGCCGGCTCGCGCTTCCTAGAAAAGACAACCAATTCAGTTTTCTCCGTGGAGTGCTAGGTATCCAGCTGGAGAGCCCAAGCAGACAAATTTTCCAAAGCAGAGTTAAAAATATTCAAATTCATTGATTCATTCGAAAATTGATCATATTCAGCCACATCCTTTTTCAATATTCAGTGACGCAAATGAAAACGTCAAACGAACAAACCGCCCATTCATCCATGCAGATTTTCATTCGTCTCCGATTATTACACGAAGCGACCGTGCAGCAACGAATCAAACGCATCAAAGTAGGCCCTGGCACGATGTAAGCGATGATAATTGTTGTTTCATATGCTTTACCGGCATTTGAAAAAAAAAATCCTTGATAATTAGTGAAATGAATATATTGTACGATATTCAACTGAATGAAAAACGGATGTTTGAATGAATATTTTTTCTATTCACCGCGAGTCGCATCAGCTTCATTTTCAGCCGTCAAAATAGTAGATACAGAACACTAGATTAGGATTGTCGCTGGTGTTCCCATTGTTTTCGCCTCGGCACATGTTTGTTTTGCTTCCGGTATATATCTGTCAAAGTATCGAAAGTCTCTCTAGTAAGTCTTTGGTCCGCGCTTTTGGTACACGCAGAAAAATATGGCCTGCTTTTAACAACAAACCATTTAGTTGAACTTCAAATTGAGTTTGCCTATTTTTCATTTCAGTCTCGTTTATTCTGCTGTGATTTTTATGCATTCAAGACCGAAAACGTCCAATGCATAAAATTTGCAACAGGATAAACGAGAGGCAAACAGAAAAATGATGTGATATATGCTATGTAATAAATTTCTATATGGCATACTATTATAATTTCATTAATTTTCCCATGATATATATGCGTGACAGGTAATTTTTATCTGCTATTACAAATTGCAAAAAAATGTTGTGTGAAATCAATATATTCAATATAACGAATTTTCTCGATGTAAATTTTCGACTGTTATTGTTAAGAAATGAAAGAGTTTGTATATACCGCACAAGAAAATTAAAATTTATCAAAATTCAGTATAAGTTTAGACAATTTGTGCATTCTAATTAGTGAAAACACATTAGCCAAGAATGGCCATTGATTTGCTGGCTAAAAGAAACAAAAATGATTAGTCGCTATGAAACGACGATAGAGGATTATTTTTTTGCTTTTTTATTTGGCCCATTTGACAAGTATATCCCGGAAACAATACAATGATGTTCCTACCACTGATGCCAGCGACAATCCTAATCTAGTGTTCTGGATCTACTGTCAAAATAGAGCTTCGATTATTTGTAATTCTGGTCCAAAGTATCTTGCAATGGTCTTTGCAAATCGTCAGATTTGGGTCCTGTAACAGGGACCACCCCGTCGTCTGCAAGTTGCGTTAGCGTGCATGAATTGGCAAGACAATCGTATATGTCATTCACTTAAAAATGGTAGAGTAGGGGACTTAGACTTGAGCCCTGGGGAAGACCCATGTAGCTAAATCGCGATGTTGTTAAATCGCCATGCGAAAAGTGCATGTGCTTTTCAGACAACAGGTTTAGCAAAAAGTTATTTAAAATAGGTGAAAGACCATGCTGGTGCAGCCTTTCTAACAGAATGTAGAAAGCAACGCAAGGTAATCGTTCGTCCCTTTGCCATAGCGGAAGCCAAATTGTGTATCTGACAGTAAGCCATTTGCTTTGACCCAATTGTCGAGCCGAAACAGGATCATTTTCTCGAATAACTTCCGAATACAGGACAGTATTGCAATCGGTCAATACGAGTTGTGGACGGAGACTCGTTTTCCTGGTTTTTAGATCACGATGATCTTCACTTGCCTCCGGTCATGAGGGCCAATCCCGGACAGAATTTTACAATAGCATTTACCCTACAAACAATCATAAAACAATAAATATTATAGTTATTAATGTTTCAACATTGTTCGATGCCAAGTTTTCACAGTAGATTTACAATAAAATTTCATGTATCAATAAATTTCATGGTTCAGCAAAAAACTGATACAGTGCATTCACATTAAATTTTACTGTTTTCGAGAAAAAAATGTATGGAGAAAAATGGATTTTTTTTAATTTTATTTATTTATTGACATTTGGTCGGCCACCAGCTCTACGAGGGCTATATGGGCCGTTGGTTTATAATATTACTACATAATTACATGATATATACACAAAATAAATTTAAATATAGCGAGTATAACAATTTAGATTATATACAAGGAGGCATTTAGACATATTTTACATAAAGAGCTCTAGGCAGATTATTAATATGTTTGGTTCAAATTAGTTTATATAAATCAGTTTGTTTGACGAAACTTAACACATTTCTGATATTGACTAAGTCATCCTTGAATCTTGTTAGAACCACCGCATCTTTTTCCCCAAGGAGATTAACACACTGCCAATGAGAAGTTGATTCACGTATTTGCCGGTATTTGTTGTTCTCAGTAGTAATCCAGATATTTTCCCAAGACTGGGCAACTTTTATTTTTGCATAGTTTTTAAAGTCTCTCGCCAATAGTTCACCTTGTGGTGTTGACTCAAGTAATGCATCTTTAGCCACTTGGTCTACAATTTCATTACCAGCAATGCCTATGTGACTTGGAACAAAGTAGAATTTAATTATCTTAAGTTTCTGTTGGCCTATATAAATTTTTTCAAAAATGTTTTGTATTAACGGATGGTTTGAGAAAGGATCAGAGAGTGCTAGTAGAGCACTTAAGGAGTCAGATATTATGATGTATTTGTCAAAGCTGCTACTTAAAATTTGGTCTATTTCCTGTTGGATTGCTGATAATTCAGCATTGTAAATTGAACAGTTGTCCGGAAGTCTTAAGCTCCTCATTTTTTTTGCACTTTCATCAAAGATTCCACAAGAGGTAACAGAGTTACATTTTGATCCATCAGTATACACAAAACGATAAGCAGTGTGTTCATGAGCCATTTGACGAAACATAGTTTAATACACAGCTGGATTTGTAGAGTTTTTAGGGAAAGCGCTTTGTTCAGTATTTATGTCAGGTTTAGGAAGCAGCCAAGGGGCGGTTTTGCTATAGTTTTCTGTTTTTATTTTTGGCAATTCAAGATTTAATCTATTCAATATTCTAGAACACTTCGAAGGAAATGTTTGGTTTTTATCTGCATTGTTTATAGGCAATTGTAGTATTGATTTCCTCATTGGATGGATCGGGTTTCGGAGGATTCTGGACATTTCGAGTAAGATATGCTTATCTCTTCTAGCGTTTAAAGGGAGGGAATCGGTGTCAACTAAGACGCTCATTACCGGAGAGGAGCGAAATACTCCGCTTGCTAAACGTAGGCCCTGGTGGTGGACGGATTCCAAAGTTTTTAGAAATCTATACGATGCTGATGAGTATACACAGTCCCCATACTCCAAACGTGACAGTATAAGGGTATAATGTAACTTAATCAATGTTTTTCGGTCAGAGCCCCACTTGTTGTTCGATAGTGTTTTGATGATATTCATAGCTTTTAAAGATCTTTTCTTTGCTTGCTCGATATGAGTCCGCCAAGACAATCTTTTATCAAAAATCATGCCGAGGAACCGCACTTCTTCCACTTCCTGGATATTTTCGTCGTTTACTTTAAATAAAAAGGTTGTGCTATGCTTCTTTCTTCTACAGAAGTGCATGCAAGAGGTTTTAGCTATTGATATTCTAAATCCGTGGTCGGATAGCCACTTATGCATTATGTTGATTGACAATTGAATTCGTTTCTTAATTGAGTTTAGGAAGTTTGATGACATGTATAGTAAAATATCATCGGCGTAAAGCAAAATTTTACATTTAGGATCAATTTGCTTAGTGATGTCATCAATTGCTAGGAGGAAAAGTGTTACACTGAGAACGGCACCTTGGGGGATCCCATTCTCTAATTCGTGTGTAGATGAAAGTGTGTTTCCTTGTAGAACCCGAAATTTACGATTTTCAATGAAATTCTTTATAAAACTAAGCATGTAGCCATCTATTTCGATCGATTTCAATTTGTTTAAAATTTGGCGGCGCCACGTTAGGTCATACGCTTTCTCTAAATCGAAGAATATTGCATAGGTGTGTTGTTGTCTTAGGAAAGCCTCTTGAATATCAGACTCGAAGATAGATAAAGTGTCAATCGTAGAACGACCGCGGCGAAAGCCGAATTGATAGTTGGATAGAATGTTGTTAGTTTCAATGTACCAGATCAACCTTTTGTTTATTATTCGTTCAAGGAGCTTACAAAGGCAGCTTGTTAGGGATATTGGACGATAACTGGATGCTATAGAAGGGTCTTTGCCAGGTTTTACGATAGGGATCAATATAGCAAGGCGCCATTCGGCGGGAAAAACTTGTTGTATCCATATACGGTCGTAGAATTGCAGTAAATAGGTTTTAGCATCTTGAGCCAAGTGCTTAAGCATTTCATAATGGATCATGTCTATTCCTGGTGAAGAGCCTTTAGTCGAATTAAGGGCTGCTTGAAACTCAAGTGAGGTGAATGATTTATTATAGGTTTTACAGTTATTTGTGATTATTAGTGGAGTTGTTTCAGTCATTGCTTTATGTCGTCGGAACGATGAAGTGTAATTTTCGGATGAAGATACATTGGAGAAGTGTTCTGCCATTAGTTCTATGATATCGAGCGGGTTCGAGGTAATCGAATTTTTTTGTTTTAAGGATGAAATGACATTTGTTTGATGTCTCCCACTAATACTCCGGATTTGTTTCCAAATTCGAGATTGCGGAACATTTGAGTTGATTGAGGTTACCATTTTTCTCCATGATTGTTTGCTATGGTATCGCATTAGAGCCCTGGTTTTAGATTTAAGTATTTTGTAACGCTTTTCATTATCAGAGGTTGGGTGTTTTTTGAAAAAATTTAAACTATGATTTCTATTTTTCAATGCTTGTGATATGGAACTGTTCCACCATGGCACGGATTTGCGTCTGATTTTAGAAGAAGATTTTCTAATAGTTTGGTTTGCAGCATTGATTATCGTGCTAACAATGTGGGTATTTTGATCGTCGATTGATTTGTTAAAGAAAATTTCGTCAAATTGAACGAGATCAGAGAATTTTTCCCAGTCAGCTGTCTTTAGAATCCAGTGAGGTCGTTTTTCATCTACTACGCGAGAATTAAGCGGAGTTATGAAAATAGGGTAGTGGTCGCTATTACAAACGTCGTCATGGACGTTCCACGAGAAAAAGGTGTTCATATAAGCCGAACAGATGGCCAAATCAATACATGTTTCACTGCTGTTAGTTGGATTCAAACGTGTTCCTTTCCCGTTATTGAAAACATTGAGGTCGAAATTTGAAATTAATTTTGCTATCATTTTTCCTCGGGTTGAAGTGAATTTCGATCCCCAAATATAATGATGAGCATTAAAATCTCCGAGAATAATGAACGGTTCGGGCAATTGTTTTATTAGATTAGCTAGGTCGTCAAAGAAAATGTTTTCATTTGGAGGAAGGTAAATGTTACATAAAGTGAATTTAAATGGATATAATAACTCTACAACTATAGCTTGCAATCGTGTATCCACTCGCACATTGCGTGAAACAAATTGAGATCTAACCAACGTCAATACACCACCGCGTGCTCTATCGTTTTCAGATACAAAATCACGTCTGTAAAGATCGAAATTTTTAAAAGAAGCTTGGTTTCTATGCTTTAAATGTGATTCTTGTATGCAAATTATCATTGGCTTATATTGTGCATCCAAAAGTTTAATTTCTTGAAAACTATTAAAAAATCCATTGCAATTCCACTGCAAAATTGAGTTTTTATAATCCATTACTAGAGAGAGAAGCTCCATCAGCAGATACAATACTACTACCACTCAAGGATGATTGGGTATTTCTCATTCTCTTGATATCATTTTCATACTCGTTGAGATCACCCGTGTCTGGTGACAGGGGACGAGAAATCTTTGCTATTTGATAGTCCATACTAGTTGCTCTATTATCATCGACAACTGGACCAGAGTCCATTGTACTTGTCGATGCAGACTGAGTGTCCATTTGTTGTAGTGGTAAGAGGGGATTTAAAGATGGAACTACTGGCATGTCATCTGTACATTTAAGATTTGAGTTCTTTTCCTGGATGTTGCTGACTACTTCACTGTATGTGCTGGTGTGATTGGGGAATCTGATTTTGTACAACTGACGAGCTTCCCTGACACTCACGTTTTCGGTTACCTTAATTCTCGTGATCTCCTGTTCGGTTTCAAAAACCTTGCATTTAAGGGACCATGATGCATGTTCTGAAGATCCACAGTTTCGACACAGTGTTCCTCCTGAGCAATGATCGGATGTGTGACTTACCTTACAACAGTTACTACATACCTCTTCTTTTGAACAAAACTTGGATGAATGACCGAAGTACTGGCACTTGTAGCATCTCAGCGGTCGGGGAATAAAAAGACGAACACTCAGAACGAGATATCCTACTTTCACGCTTTCAGGGATTCCATTGGACTTAAATGTGAGAATATAGCTGTTTGTAGATATTAATATACCGTCCTTCTTCCGCTTCATGACTTCTACATTGCATACTCCTTGTTCTTGCAGTTCTTCCAGGATTTCCTCTTCTGTTGCGTATTTTAGATCAGTACACGTGACAATCCCTTTTGTTTGATTTAATTTGATGTTTTCTTCGACTGTAATCTCCATTTCGAACATCATCTTGCAGCGAAGAAGTTGGTTGGCCTGGTTTATATTTTTGGTTTTTACTAGCAGCGTTCCGTCCCTTAGTTTGATGGTATTTAGTGGTTCTCCGCAGATGGTTTTGATCCCTTTATGAATGATGATTGGACTGACCTTTTCGAAAGATCCATCCACGCGTTTGAGGATTATGAACTTAGGACCTTCACGGTGACCCTCAAGCTTTGGAAGTAAATCATTTGGTTTTTTCTTCCGTCCTCCTCCCTTTGGAGGAGCCATTTTGTTTCAACCAATCCTCTTCGGTAAGGTTGGTAATATACACAATACCACCGAAAAAAAGTACAATAGTCTTTTGTGATTACGAGAAAAGACGATAAAACTGTCGACTATTTTGAAGAGCACACTTTATAGACGTCTTACTCGAACGAGAGATAAACTGCGAATGATTTTTTTTTTTTTTTTTTTTTTAATGTTAAGATACATAACCAGTAACCACCCCCCTTTTTCACTGTAAAAGTCTATTTTACATTGAAATTTACTGTAAAAACGTTAAAGTTTATTGTTTTTGTATTGTAGCATAACACTAAAACTTACTGTAAATTATTGTAAAATTACTGTACTCTCACAGTGAAAATCATGGTTTTGTTGCTGTACATTTCTATTCGGGATGTTACCCTCAAGAAATTTGTTAAATAAGTTGAACAAGCGCCTATTTGCAGTGTCACGCAGATTCTTCAGCAAGTTGAATTGGATTCTGTCTAACCCCGGGGCGTTATTGTTGCATGATAAGAGAGCAAGTGAGAATTCCACCATCGAAAACGGTATTTCGTTCACGGTATCGTGAAGATACGCAGCGCGGTACGTTTTCTGTACCGGGCAGAGTCCGGACAGATCTTCTTGGCGAAAGCGAATATCCAACGGTTTGAGTATTCCACGTTCTCGTTGGTACTGTTTGGGTTACGCGTACGTCGAGCCATACTCCAAAGAGTGTTCGTCTTCCAATCGATGTTCCGTGTGAGGTCATACGAGACATTGATAGTTTCTGATGGTCTTGAACCGTTAGCAATTGAAATCACGATAGGCAAATGATCGGGGATCACCTTCCACATGCAATCTAACTGTCGATGTCGAGCATAGCGATAAGTTCAACGCGCTTGCACGTGGTGGTGGTGTAGGAATTCGCGTCATTTCTCCCGTGTTTAAGATGGTCATGTGGAAATTGTTGCAAAGATCTTGGATTAATGTTGATCTATCATCATCGTGAAGACAAGCCCATACCGTACTGTGCGAGTTAAAGTCTCCTAGAACTAGCTGCGGTGAATTCTGTGACATTACAAAGCGTTCGGCGCCCTACCGAAACTCTAGGAGGAATGTAGATGGAAGCAATGCAAAGGTTTTTGCCTTTGATTAGAACTTGACAAGCGATAATTTCAATGCCTGGTGTCGAAGCGAGGTTAATTCGGTTGAAAGAATAGCACTTTTTAATCCCTAAAAGTACTCCTCCATAGGGTTTTCTCGATCCAGCCGAATTATATTAAAGTCGTGGAAGTTGAGATTTATATTGGAAGTTAATCAAGTTTAACATAATGCGAAAGCATCACATTTTAAACCATTTAGTAAAAATTTAAAGGAATCGATTTTCGGGAGGATACTTCTGCTGTTCCACTGTAGAACAGTGATCGAATCGGTGACCTCGTTCGATGACTTAGCCATCGAAGGATACGATCGCTGCAAGGAGGGGCCATTTAGTAGTCAACTGCTTCAAAAATGCTAGCACTATAGGGAGAAAACGTATTAGAAGGCTTTTAAGAGGATAAGTAACAATGAAAGCTGTGAAAATTAAGTCCACGATGTCAGATTATTTCATTAGTCCATTACTGGACTGAGTGTCTGTTTGAAAAAGGGGGACACTTGGGGTTTCTGGTGTCCTTGGAAGTGGTGGGTACTCCTTGTTAGAATTAAGGTTTCCAAGTCCTGCAGCAACTTGCTTCGGGTTTTTGGTAGCTCTTCCGTTGGATTTATTAGATATTGTTGGCGCACTCTCAGAGGAGAACATCCTTACATCCTTAGGTAGTCTAGGCGTGGCTAGAGTTCTCCTCATCCTGGACTCCCCCGGGTTAACGAGAGATGGCATGATTCAAGAGCATGTGAAGGGCCCCCACAGTAAATACACTTTTCAGTTTCTTTGCCGCGAGAGTCATCCTCATGCTCTCCCTCACATTTGCCGCATCGTTTTTCATTTCCGCAATAGGTGGCTGTGTGACCAAACTGCTTGCAATTGCTGCAGCTCATGACTCGCGGCGAACAGGTGGCTGAACTTTGTCAAGAAGGATGTAGTTTGGAAGAGAAGACCCGATGAAGGTCACCCGAAGCAAGCCTGATTGAGAATAGGTGTTTACGCTATACAATTGTTTGCATTCTAAGATCTTAATCTGTTGGAGTGAGGGGTCCTTAACGGTTTATATACATAGTTGTGGCGAAAAAGTGAGCTGAGTTCGTGATTTTTTTAAAGCTTTTTATGCCTTTATTTTGAAAAAGCAAAAGACAGCTCGTTGGTACTGCTATCGAAGTTCGAAAAAACAAGTTGAATTAAAAAAATGTTGAAGGTTGGCCGAGTTATGGCCCATCCCCCGTAGCGAGTTTTTTTGGCAGAGGTTTGCGGTGAACGCTCTCCAAGCCGAACCGCTCAACTGAAATCAAAAAAGTAAAAAGAATATTGAAGCAAAATGCATTGTGGTGTACTTGAACGGATCTGTTTCCCAATAAAAAATTTTGTCCTGCAAATAAAACATATTAACCATAAAATTGAGTTTTATGGTGTTCAAAATTTTAAACAAAGATTCATGGATAAGAATCAAAAAATTTCACGCACTTCAGGCCCGGTTCTGACACAACCCCATCAATTTCTACGGCCACACAAGACACGTACGCTTTAAATTCCCGCGTAAAGCGCGCACAGCAAGCAATCGCGTTTGCCTGGCCGAGATCATTCGCTAGATCACGTATCTTGTTTGCCCGAATACGTGTTATCAGAGCTACGGCCGGGTAGTTAGCAGTCAGATCCCGAGAAAGTTTCAATACATTAACCGGTTTCTTCCCGGTCCGAAAATATACTACCCATGGCCCAGAGGAATCTAGAGGGTACTGTTTTATACGGGGGGCAATGCGTGTGCTAGGGGGATCAGGGACTTCCATGAGAATATCAGATGGTATTTCGCCCTCGGCCATTCAAGCGCTAGGGCAGAGCGTTGTAGGGGAGAACGGGGCTAGTTGGCGGTGTTTTCATTTTTCACCGCTTTCATTTTGGTAGATCTTGCAAAATAGAACATTGCATGAAAGGGTAGACTGTTGGCACCATCTCTGAATTTTATTAAATTGTTTGATACGTTGTCTTCTTTTCTAGAGACAAAAATATGTGACGCGGAAAAGCCGCCAACTTACCCCAGCCTCGAGGTAAGTTGGCGGTATGTATGGGGTAAGTTGGCGGAGTGCCAGAAAATAAGCAATCCAATAGAAATACAATTACATAAGTGGTCCATATGAAATGTGTTGATTGTCTTTTCAATAAAACTGTATAGTATTCGACACTTTTCATTATATTTCAGTCTCAATACCCCGCCATTTGGACTTCGACGCGTACTCCATATTCAAAAGCAAATTTTCGAAATTCTTCAGGCGATTGGCTGAAATAATTGTCCCCTGCGTTGACGAGAGACACAAGAAAAAGTTTCTCTTACTTTGGAGTGAATTCCAGAAATAAAAATATATGATTACTATTTTTGCACTATAAATAGTACCGCCAACTTGCCCCGAGTGCGTTACCGCCAACACAAAATGTTTAACATTAAGAAAATTTACAGACTTTGCTCAAAAATACAATATCGCCCACAGTTTCTACAAAACATAATGTTTCACAACAAAAACACATTGGATAATGCGTTTCACATCACTTGGGGAACACAACGAGAGACAGCGCTTTATGTCTAATAGAAACGGAAAAAAGGGGTTCCGCCAACTTACCCCAACCGCCAACTAGCCCCGGGCTCCCCTATATACGGGAATGTGTCTTATTATTAGATTACAAGGTAGAATAAAAAAGAGAAAAGGAAAGAAAGCAAATGAGAGGAAAAAACATACAAAACTTATCTACAGTAACGTCGATTGTTCCGTACCAGCGAAAACAATACACTGGACTTGCCTCCGGCACCAGCGGAATGGCAGCCAACAAACGAACAAAGGCTGACCTCCACTCACTGAAACTTACACACCGAACACCACTGTGAAGTATAACGATTTGCTCCGTTGAAAGGCTCGGAAACAACTGAATCTGAAATATGTGTTAGTGCCCAAGCTAATTTAATGTTTCGATGTATTTGCGCAGGTTTATGAAGACAAACCTATTTTTGTCTTCTGTTTCCCATTTTAGTGTAGAACAGAGCTAATTGCGGAAACAAACTTAATATTACATTCTACTTAAAAAAGAAAATATTTGTAGTCCTGATGAAATTTGTAAAATATTTGTATCATGAAAAAACTATAACTAATTTATGTCCAAACCCTGCTTTCCTCACAAAATGAGACTCTGTTCCTTCGAAACGTTGCACTAAGGAGAGTTATGTGACCAAAAACCGAAAACTACATTAACTCCAATTTAATGCAATTCTATACTGAGCTTTTGTATATACTATAATTAATGATAATGTGATGGGTACTGCGGTCGTTTGGAGACGAAAATTTTGAAAAGAAACATTCCATGTGCATTTTTTAAACATATTCAAATGTGTCATGTGAAAATTAAGAATACCTGTTTTGGGATGATATTTTTGAAAATGTATATGAGTAAAGCCATGTCAAGTGATCCTCGATTTTTTCGCAAAATCACCGATCTTCTTAAGGTATATTTTATTGTATAGGGATTATGGTGAATAGCTTTTGGTATTAATATTTCGTTACAATTCCTTTTTTTCTTTAAGATATTAACCCTTAAACTTTATTGCATGATAAAATTGAAAATTTTATATCTCAAAAACTACTGAAGATAATTCAATGAATTTTTGCATACTTATGGAATGATATTTGCACTATCTTATAAAAATATTTTTACTTTATAATTGCGTGAATAACGGTACTTTGCATCTATTTAAAATTTTCAATTGTATTTTTTCTTGTGTTCTTCACGCTAAAAATTTTCAAAACGTATGTTAAGTTATGCGGCAATCTTTCACCTTCAATAATCTGTATTTATAATTTTTCATTTTTGTTCCTATCGAGAGTTATGGAGGATTTTGTAACAGTGCGCTGTTTCAACGCACGGCCCACTTTGATGCAGCCCGCGAGAACGTTCATATTGGCAACGTCGCACGTCACTACGTCAGAAAGCGCATCGTGTAGGAAGTGCGCATCGCATGACTAAAAGAAACCATATCTCTCGATTAGCGCAAAAGGGCAAACTTTTCAATACGAATTATCGAAGGTAATTTTTTTCCGGATATTTTGAGATGCGTTAAATTTTTTTGACTGAAGTGCACAACGAAAATTATAGTTGTTAAATATATTTTTTATTATTATAATTTAACGCTACTAACGATTAACATCTTTAAAAACACTTTTGTTAGTCAAAATACATCTACGTTATATCCAAATTCTTTTTTAATCTACAACATTACTATATGAAAGTGGAAAATCTTATGCCAACAGCATTTTATTTCACGTTTTTATTTTCACCGAGTGAACAACGATGTGTCTTTTGAAAAAAGTTTACGTAAAATCTGTTGTTCAATCGCATCGATGTTGGGGTTTTTTATCACTATTGCTTCTGTTAATTCTGTTGATTGGTGGTTCTCCAAGTTCTGGTACGATATTATTAATTTTTGTCGAATTTCAATTATTCATCAACGATCTTTATTTCAAAATCCTCGTTACAGTTTTCCGCATGTACCTGTTGAGTCATCGAATATTCCAGTTCCATTACTTTGGCAAACACTATAAGAAGAAAAATTAAACGCGTAAATTTTCCTATATTTTAAACGCGTTATAGAGGAACCCATTACTATAAACATTGGATGTAAAATCGAAAATTTAAGGAAAATTGTGTTTTGTTCATGTCCATATTTATTTTCGTTGTATTTTTTGCGCCCATTACGACATATGCTACACATGTGTTGACCAATATAATTTTTAAATTTATCACTCCACATGGATGCCATAAAAACAAGATACGACGAACATATTTATGATTTTTTTTTAACGGAATACATCATTCGTGTGATCGACCCATATTTATAACATAAATCAATCGAATGTTTTTTTGAGCAAATATTGTATATCTTGAGATAATATAGCATTTCGTCCAGTTCTCTCTATATGGGAAACACCCAAGTGCGATCGAAACAAAAACAAACGTCAAAACGTTTTCTCACTCGCACTGATGCAAATTAAATGAGCGCGTAATTTAACGCACGACCCGATGACGCATGGCTGAAAAGGCGCTATGTGGATTTAAGAAAAGATTCACAATCTACCTCTTAGACAGAACCAAGTGAAAATAAAACGTGGTGAAGTATGTCAATTTGTGAAAAATATGCTAACGCAGATTAAAACATGCCCACTGCTCAACTTTGCTCATCGGCTGGCAATAACCGAGCGCACTTGTCCGAGGTATTGAGTGACAGAAAATTAAATAACTCTTGAACAATATAATAACGCTAAAGAGCATGCAAATTACTCAGAAAAAATTCACTTTCAATTATCCATAAAGAAAAGCTTGTCTTTTTGCTTTAATCTCAGAGATGCTATTTTTGAACATGAGATACGCTCCTTCAAAGCGATGCGCATTAGGACGTTGCGACGTGCGGCATTGCCAATAGGTACGTTCTCGCGGGTTGCATCAAAATGAGCCATGCGTTGAAACAGCGCACAGTTACAAAATCCTCTATAACTCTCGATAGGAACAAAAATGAAAAATTATAAATACAGATTATTGAAGGTAAAAGATTTTCGCATAATTTGACATAAGTTTTGAAAATTTTTAGCGTGAAGAACACAAGAAAAAATACAACTGAAAACTTTAAATAGATGCAAAGTACCGTTATTTACACAATTATAAACCAAAAACATTTTTATAAGATAGTGCAAATATCATTCCATAAGTGTGCAAAAATTCATTGAATTATCTTCAGTAGTTTTTGAGATACAAAATTTTCAATTTTATCATGCAATAACCCTTAGTTAATATCTTAAAGAAAAAAAGGAATTGTAACGAAATATTTATACCAAAAGCTAATCACCATAATCCCTATACAATCAATTATACCTCATGAAGATCGGTGATTTTGCGAAAAATTCGAGGATCACTTGACATGGCTTTACTCATATTCATTGTGTTGTAATGAACTTTTATGAAAAATGACAGATCAAATGGAAAAACGGCGCCCAAAGACCCTCTGAAATGGCACCCAAATACCCTCTGGGGGATGCAAGTATAATGATGCTTTTAACTTATAGCTACTGTGTAGTACTATGTAACTACAACTGGCACTGAGTTGTGCTGAAAACCCCAATATACATTTTTCATGATCAATGTGACTAGACGAGAATTCCGAACGAAACAATTCGCAAGTGATAAGAATGGGTGGATTGTAATCGACTGAATGCACGCCTTTTGTGCCATCGACAATAATGTATTTATCTACAAAGCCTAGACTTTCGACACACTTTTCTATATACTTCAATGCAAATGGATACTATATACATGTATTGCTATACGCGAATCGCATTCTGTCTGTCGCTTTCTGTTTAAGGGGCTAAAAAGCACATGTGACCTTACCTCAATTTACTATTTCCAATTACGCGTTAATATACTGGACCTGAAAATTCTATTCTGTGCAAAAATCATTTTTCAGAAATCTGTGACCAAAAAGACATTTTTCAATCCCAAAACAATTTTCTGATTTCTAGATTTCCTGATGACTAATACAGGTCCATCAATAAAGTAAAAACACCAGATAATCCTAAAAACGCCGTCAAGAAAGGAAGAACAAAACGTGCAAAGAATAATGGGATTTTCACAAAAAATATCTCAGAATATTCTGATACAATGGTTCTATAATTCGCACAATTCGTTTTATTCATCTACTTCATTTAAATTACTTCTTTTAAATTTTGTTGTGTATTCTCATTTTTTCAATTCATTCATTTCATGGATTATATTCGTTTTGTTTTTTTTTCATTTTGAATGTTTGACTAATTTTAAATATATGATCTTTTCATTTTACCAATTTTTTTATTCATTTTGTTTATTTGAGCTCATTTTATCTATTGTATTCATTTCATTTCTTGTATGCATTGCGATCAGTTTGTTATCTCATGCATCTTATTCGTATCATTCGTTTAACTGATTTTATTCACTTCTTTCATGTTATGCAATTTTACCTTTTTTTTGGTTCACGCATTTTATTTATTTTAATAACCTGACTATATTTGTCCAGTCTTTAATTTTATTTACTTCATTTAGAACATTAATTAGACACAATTTAACTTATTTTATTAATTCGTTCAATATCGTTAATTTTTTTTTCATTTTAATAATTTTATTGTTTAAAAATAAACAAAATGAAAAAAAATTAAAATTAATTAAAAGAAACATTCTTTATTCGTTTTAATTTTTTTTTCGTTTTGTTTGTTTTATTTATTCTATTGGTTTTATTGATTTACCGTTACTTATGAACAACAACGTTTTCAAACAGCTATAACTTTGGGGTTGGACAAGATTTCCTCACAAAAAAGTAAAACTAATATCTGTCGCTATTGCCGTTTATTTGAGCGCTAAGCGCTATTAGTTACAAGAAACATTCGTTATTGCGAGCTGAAATTATGTGTAAGAAATGTCTCATCTCATCGGATTAAATCGGTTTTCTAGATTAGCTGCCGAAATTATCTATCCAGATAAACTCTTTATATATCTTTAGACAGCTTATACCTTTCAAACGAACTATAGATTGTTGCAATTGGACTATTATGAAAAGAGATATTCAACACTAAATATGGACGAAAGATTTTTATCATTCCCCACAGTTAGATGTGAGACCAGTGCACAGATGAGTAACTAGAACAAATTCTTGGCCAAAAACCAAAATATTTTTTTTCGATTTTTTTGTTTCGTTATATTTTTTTTTACATACCTAAGAACCTACTGTATAACGTGGCAAAATTAGGAGTAAATCAAAAATTGTTAAAGAATTTTTGCATGTATGCCCAATGGTGATATTTTAAAGGATATTTTAATCGTTTTCGTTATATATTCAGCAAAATCGCTTTCTAGTGATGATGACTGTATTAAATAAGATAATATTATTACAAACGTAGTTCAACACAACCGTTTGTTTAACTCAGCTTAAAACTAACTAAAAAAAGTAAGCTTGCTGTGTATTGCACCAACTTTAAAAAATACCTTATTTTAACATTTTATTCCAAATTTGAATTATAAAAAAGTTACATTATACGGCTAGATCCAGCAAAGTTGCTGAAGCAGTATTACAATACAAGATTTCAGCTATACAAAAAATATTCGATCTCTTCCGATCTTGTCCGATCCACCAATCCCAAGCGATTTGAAAATATTGAAATTTTGACTAATTTGAGGTACACCGAAATGCTGTAGGGCCAAATATTATGTTTGCCAACATGTATCTCTATGAAAATATGCACAGGCGTCCCTTTTCTTCTCCCTTTCCCACTGATCAAATGTTTATGCAACTGGAATACATTTATTTTTTTTCACAAAGATCACCTAGAAATTACTAGTATTTGAAAGGATATAGAAAATTGGCCTCTGCACTGGTAGGTGGGTAGATGCCAAATTGTTCCAAAAACTAGTAATTGTCTATTTTTAGTTCATATTAAGGCATAATAACAACAATTGCAGCAGCAAATAATTTTGGCCAGGATTCGACCCCAATTACTCCTCTGTGCAGAGGTGCAAATTTTCATTTTCAAATGCCAACTTTCAGTTTAATCAAACCCAACCATGATTCAAATTCAAAGCCTCCCTCAACCATTCACTTTCAAGTTGGCGGGGTTTTCATAACTGAATCGTACGTCTTCATTTCAAATTGATGCTTTTTCATTCACCAACCAAAGCTGTCATCTGCTCTGTAGAGACCGTTTTAAGTTA
The DNA here is from genome assembly GCF_030247195.1 of Topomyia yanbarensis. Classification (NCBI taxonomy): domain Eukaryota; kingdom Metazoa; phylum Arthropoda; class Insecta; order Diptera; family Culicidae; genus Topomyia; species Topomyia yanbarensis. The sequence goes on from NC_080671.1 coordinate 271,791,292, forward strand.
CATGTTGACATGTTTTGCGTTTTCAAGCTTACATGAACAATAAGAAGAATGTTCAGAGTAGTTTTGCTTGAAAAACCTAGTCAAAACCTAGTCAATCATCATGTTTTACCGCCGGCGGTCGGCGGTAAAACATGATGATGAGTTATGTTCTACCATAGACCATGCGGTAGACTTGGGTGCAACGCCCAACTCCTACTCTGCAGAAGGCAAAGAATTCTTCACATTTCCTTTCGATCATGCCCATATGAGCCTGCCTAGTTCTAGTTTTCCGTTCTAAGTTTATAACTGATTCGCTTTAGAATACCTATCCGTCTTTCAATTTCATTGCTTTCGTTTCTCTTAATCTCAAATTTGCCGAAAATAGCCAACAAAATCGATACAGTAGAACCTTGCGGCAATTAAAACATAGTAACAATGAAGGTTATCACGACATCGATCACGTTGTCTGGGCGTGCGCTGGGTATTGTGGCGCTAGATCGCAGTTAAAGAATTCCTTCCGGGCTCGAGGTAGACCACCCGATGTTCCAGTTCGGGATGTCCTGGCAAGTCGCGATTTTCCCTAGATGTCTCTCATCTACATTTTTATTAAATCGACAAATATCCTAATCTAGCCCATATCCTTTATTTCTCGTTTTAGAAGTTCCCTGTCCTTCCTTTTGGAGTACCACAGTGCCACTATGTGACTGCCATCACCTTTACCACGCCTGCAAAAATGAAGTCAAAGCGAGAGCAGGTCGATGATCTGATCACTCTTGAAGGATTCTCCGCCGTCAACCCGATCCTAGGTCTGAGGCTCTAACTCATGTCACTGTTCTTCTCTTTGCCTGAAAGTTGCAAGTTTTGTTTTTCTTTGCCCGTCAGATTGTGAGAATGTGATCCTAATCTACAACTGATCTATTAGTCTCGATCTCACAGTTGTCTAATCACATCAATATCAAATACCAGCTTGAAAACATTCTAATAGAAATTCATTTCGGAGTTCTGAAATTAGTTATAATCCTCTGATTTCCGGATGTACCGAAATACGGTTTGGGATAGATTTTTTGAATAGGAATTGATTTAATGTCTATGAAACATAAAACTGCTCATCGAGCAATTGCATAATTTACAACATTTGTTGAACATGTTTATATTTTGGGAATGCGTCGAGTTAAGACGAAAGCGTTATATGAGTAATAACGAGGACAACATTTTCCGTTCGACTCTAGCAGGTCCTGATCGATTTTTGATAGCATTTGATTTTTGTTGTATTACCAATTGTATGAATCGGTAAAATAAATGTTCGAAAACAGTAATTCACAGGATCACATCATTTTGAAACCGCCAATTTCGGAGGTTTAGTATCTTCGATAAATTTTACAAACAGTAAACAGCTCATCATCCGATAAGAAAAAAAAAATGCGTTATTTCCTTCAAGAAGTATTTAGAGAGAATTTATTTTTCAAACAAATTTAGTTCGAGACTTAAGGTCTTCAGCAAAATTTTGAGGAGTGCTATTACAATCCACTTTGTTGAACATATTAAGGCTCCATGTGTTCAGGGTGTCAAAATATTTTAGGCTATTTGTATTTACCTTTAAAATAAATTGTTTTGATTTTACAATTTATGTTAAATCTCTTCTACTCTTTGTTATATTAGAAAAAATAAATAAAGGAACATTTCGTAAACATCTTTTCATAACTCGATATACTCCCTACACGTAGTATTCGTACCTGTAAAAAAATGGTTTTAAAGGATAGTCACAATAAATTTGCTAAAGACACGAACTCTGTTATATTTTTTGAAAAATTGTTCTCCATAATTTTAAAACTTCAAAGATGACAATGTCGGAATTATGTCCTTTGGACAGTAAGTTCGATTTTCACCAAACCCCCACCAAACTGAATTTCTGGCTACCCCGCTGAGTCCAAGTAAGTAGAAACGAAGTCGTTCTATATTCGTTCACAAGACTGCCTAGCCTATCTATTATAATCAGTGATGTACCGCTGGGAAAAATTCCATCTTCCCGGGTTTTTATTTTTGGGTTTCAACCTGGTTTTCCCAAATCATTTAACTCGGTCGAAACCTGGGTTTTTTCGTTTTGTCGAATTTAGAATGTTTGTTTAGCGTTTTTAAGAATATTGCATTTATATTTAAGCATTCGAAAATTAAAGTCGCAAGGATAGAACATGCTTTGCAAAACCCATTTCAAATATCAATTATATGTAGAAATCGAATGTATACATCAAGCGTAAAAATCGGACAGAAATCCTTCAGTATGAGAATCGCTTAGCAAGTTCTCACCCAAAAAATTCGGCAAGGAACCTCCAGCATAATTGGCTCGCAGGAAAATCCGTATAACGTTACATTCAAGATTAAAAATCGGATAAGGAAGAGTCCTTTGTACGAACCGAATATATTTGGTACGGTTTTCATACCGAAGGGTGTTTTAATCGACTCTTACATTGAAGAGCTTCTGTCCGATTTTTATATTTTAATATATTTAAAAAGAGTTTTATATAGCATGTTCTACTCTAGCAACATTTATTTTCGCTCACTCATTCAGGCCGCAGTCAACAATTTCAGATCGTTTTATATAATACATCAAACAATAGTCATGGTTACCCTGACTAATAAAAATCAGAATAATCATGTGATGCCCAAGCCACTTTTGTCCTGCTTGTTACTCATTTTAGAAGTTGTTTCAATTTTAACGCAGCTAGATAATTTTTCACTCAAAATTTACCTATTTACCTATTTAATTCGGTAAAAAATAAAAAAGAGTAATATGCCGAAAGAGACCGCACCGCCATCAGAACTCCCACAAATTGCAATCCGAATTTTTTCGCCTGGTGGTGGATTCGCAGTAAGAAACGCAATCGACTTAGCTTAACCCGTGTTGGAAAGCTATTTAAATACAAAATTAGTGAAGGTAGGGTGATGTGCCTATTATGGCAGTAAAGCCTATTGTGACCCTATTTCGTACCCCTTGGTTTCGAACCAAGCATATGAGATAATGACACTATCGATTTGGCTAAAGCAGGTGAGAAAAAATAAGCTCAAGTTATATTCTTTATTTGTTGTGCACATATGTATTTAGAACTATCCTCTAAATCCTACTTTTAATTAAAACAAAATCACCTTATTGAAATATCTACTAATCCGCCTCACTCACGTAGTGAACCGAAACTAGATGCAACGGCGCTTAGCAAAATAAACACGAGCCAGCATTTACCGTACTCATATCTCGTTTTTCCAGCACAAATATACTAAACATTGCACTGATACATACCTTTATTTTAGCTGGAGAACCACTCGTCAAACACTAGAATAGGCCTAGTGTTATAATAGGATAAAACTAAATACGGGGGTTCCTATTATTGGCATGTTTTGCTGATACACTACCACAATCAAAACCAACTTTTTGTATCCATCATACAGAAAAGAATCACCAGTGCGGCCAAACCAAAACATAAACTTGTAAATATAATGTAATGCAATTTCAGGTATAAGTAATCAATTACTTCAAGTTATTCAACTAATTGTTGATTGCAGATATTTTATTTTCATCTGCACATACAATTCGGATCGGGAGAAAGCAATGTGTGATGTGTCATTCCAGTTGCTAACCTTCGAATGGTTTTTTTCTGCGTGCGCAATTCTGGGCGCTCTTCTACTAACAGCTGATGAGTTTCATTGATGTGCGTGATGTTTACGTTTGTTTTGATCGGCTGAAAAAAGCAGAATGATTCGTTTTACAAATCACACGTTGGCGTCCATGATCTGGATACCTAGTTAGAATCGACGCAAATGGAATATGAGCCATTGCGTTTCAACTAGATTGTTTTTCGATGAGGTGGAAATTAGCACACCCATGAGGCGATATTTGGATCGTTGAGGTGGGAATAGATGCACAGAATGGAACATTTATTTTTATTTATGCTGAAAATTGAGGCAATTTTGCTAAATAAGCATTATATAGATGTTTAAGAAACAGTACACTGATACATGATATTCTGAGAAAGGTTATAGATAATATGGCTTCTTTTAAAGTTGCTCAAAAAATAGTGCGTCCCTCTCCCTAATGGTGCCAAAATAGGCTCATCACCCTATGTAGAATCAGCGAGCAGACAATAATTAAATCGAGAAAGACTTATCAGAATTTTCAGATTCAAGCCAATCTTAAAAACAATAATGCTCATAAATTAAAAAAAATGTTTGGACAACAATACATTAATGTAATTCTCACTCATAGGGAGACTAATCAGTAAAAGCACAATACCAAAAGAAAGGGCATATTGCCTCCATTATATTCCCGGAGATACTATTGACCTAAAATAGGCCGTTTTGGTGTTAATAATAGATTACATGTTTTTGGTCATATTTCTGGCAATGGGAAATGATAAATATCTTTCGTCCGCATTTAATGTTAAATATCTCTTTTGATAATAGTTCGATTTCAACAATCTATAGCTTGTTCGAAAGGTATTTGTTAAAGCTGTCTAAAAACATATAAAGTGTTAATCTATGTTGTCAATTTCAGCAGATAATTTAAAAAAAACTGCAAAAAACACCATTTTTACACATTCAAACATTCATATCTTGCAAACTAAACATCAGAATCAAAAACAAATTAATAGCGTTCTTACTGTTTTTTTTAGTTCTTTCATTTAAAATTGGTTTGGATAAGATCGGTTCAGCCATTGCTGAGAAACACGAATGAGAATTTGTCCGTTACATGCACACGCACAGACATTGTCCCAAATCGTCGAGCTGAGTCGATTGGTATATAAGACTCGGCCCTCCGGGCCTCGGAAAAAATCTTGAAAGCTTGAGCGAATTCTATACATTTCTTTTATAAGAAATGTAAAACCTTGGGCTTTTTTCCCAAACTTATAAAACCCGATTAGGTATATCACTGATTATAATACATTGAAGATCCGATTTGATCAGCCCCCGATTTTGTCAGCTTTATATGAAAATGTTTGATGGGCTCTAGCAGACGAACAAGGCTGGCTTCGAGTAAATCCTGTCTTAATCATGTTTTCCTTATCTTAAATATGCAAATATGCAAAAATTTAAAAATATTTTTTTCAAATTTTGCGCTAGAAAACCCCTAAAAGAGAAATTTATATTATATAATCATAACTAATTATTAGACTACATCAAGGGAAAGGAAGAAAATTTTAACAGCTACAGTTTATTATAAAGAAAAAAAACGCTTTTAATCCACCTAACAGTGTGGTAAGACATTTATTATAACTTTTATCACTCCCATCGGATATTATATCGATCAAAAATATTTAGAACTCGATGCTTCGCGATGTTTTTGATAGCACATACTATATGGGATAGTGGCAGGACTCAGGCATTCGCTCAAATTAGCATAAAACGACATCAGTGCTAGTAATCTCAAAGGCTAAACCAAATAAATGGAAAAGCGGAAAAGTGGCCCATAAAAAAATCTATTTAAAATTTTCAAGTACTTTATAATTTTCTCAACCCTATTAAGGAAAGTTGTTTAATAAGCTTTCATCTTTGTGTAGGAAAAAAGATGTGTGGGTAATGTCAGAGACATAACCGGAGTGAAGTAGAATCAGGGATTGTAATTCTTTCTCACTCACGCGAGAAGTAGCTTATCCGATGTCCAACTTTTCCGAGATAAGATGGGTCGCAAAATTTTCCGTCTCCACAAATAGCGTGAGAATGATTTTCCGGATACAATTTATTTGACTTTTTCCTTCTCACCGGAGAAGGTGATAAAATTTTAATTTCGTGGAAATCAATAAAAACTTCAAAAAATACACTAAATTACAAAGAAAAGCGGGAAAGAAGTATGATAGACTTGTTTAATCGTGTTTTGGAATAACGACAGCAAAGCAGGGAACGCAAAAAGGATACCGTGATAAATTCATTCTCCGGCTGTTTTATTTATCCGGAGAAATAACACGTTGTATTTATCCAGAGAAGTTGTGTAAGTGCCAATAACTTTTCGTGTGAAAATATGAGTTTTTATTGTCGCAGTAGCAAACTATCGGGGCGCATTTACTCATATGAGCGATAAATGCAATGCCTGAGTAGAATACACTTTAGGCTGTTAATGCGAATGCTACAATTTTGACTATATTCTGATAGGTTATATTAAAACCAGCCATTTCGTTATTCCTAATACACGTACATCGAAACCTAAAATATTCCAACATATTTATCCTCATATGGTAACCCTGAAAAGAGCATTAAATGAGAGTGAATCAGTTCATTTGGCAACAGTAGAGAATCTTGTACCGTTATTTAGCTATTTTCATTAAAAATACCGAAATAACTTATTTTAATAAAACCTTTCAGAAATTAGTAAAAATTGCAGCATTCGTATTAACAACTTAAAATGTATGCTACTTCATTTCGGTAATGTCGTTGACATTACCTACCCATCTTTCTAATCTAAAACAGAACAATTGTTTTGAAAACCTAATAATTGCATAACTTAAGACGATTTAAAGCTACACTTTTGTGAAATCTCAACAGAAAACAAAATTACGTGTTAGTCCAACGAGCTTTCTGTCCAGTTGTTGTTGTGAATCATTAAAATTTTGAACATTTTTCAAAGGGTTATGATTGTGATTACAAGGGGAAATGTTGGTTGAATGATATTTATTAAATTCTCCCAAATAATGTTCTATAGCTACTATGATCATATTTCCTTAGGAGGCGCGTTTTACCACATGTTTTCATAAATAATAATATGCTCAAACCTTAACCAAGCAGGTAACTTAGAGTGGAGTTTTCACAATAATGGAGCTTTTCATTTGTGTAGCCGCGATATTCGCAAACAAAATAAGTAAAAAGCACATTGCGTCATTTAGCCGCACACAAAATAAGCCGGGCTTAATGTGGATACAATTAATCTGCTTTACTGACCGTTATTTATCTGTGTTTATAACATGATGATACGTAAAACTTTTTCTCAGTTTGCTCCGAGGACCAAGAATTTTAAATTTCCCCTGGTAGTGCAGAAATGCTCTATAAACTCGTAAATAAACTTTCCGAAGTAACTCGTATCAAATCATGAACAGAAAATCGTATTATCAGTATCCAATAAGCCAACACTATCTCCTTTACACAACGAAACAACCAGTACGCATTACGGCTTGCCGGAGAAAACAAACACACAGATAAATTCACCACGGTGCACACTGGAACGCGCACCGTGGTGAATTTATCTGTACAAGCACTTGACGCCACATACAATTTAAAGAACAAGAGAGCGCGGTTCTTGTACCAAACCACCCCATCGCCAATCCATTTGTTCAGCTCTGAAAAAATAAGTGTTGTGTGCAAGACACGACCACGATGACATTAAAAATGCAGCCAGTTTTATGAGCAAGCAATATTATACGTGGCTAAATTAAAACCCGTTAATACCATGGACTGTTTCAGAACTACACACAGGCATGCTATTCTTCACTAGAGATAATTGTTGAATTTTTAAATTAAAATCGATAACCTATAGTGTGATAAATTCAAGTTTTATTCAAATCCATGAAATGGGAACATCAATTAATGATGCTCACAAACAAAACCTTACATCTATATTTAAATACCTGCTATCAAATCAAATTTTTGCAAGCGCGATAGCAAAATAACTGGTCATAAATCAAATTATTCGTAAACGAAGAAAGTTCAACATATGTGCCTTTATATATTCGGTGGTTTAATTAACATTAACTCTGAAATATTCTATATTTGGGGTCCTAAAAGGAACCATTTTAAGGGAATCATTCAAATTAACTGTTTTGTTTGTGGGGTCCTGGAAAAGGACCATTGGTGGAATCCAGAAATGGACTATTTGTGGGATCCACAAACACGCGTGCTATGGAATGAAAAGTACTAAACTAACTAAGGGCTTTTGGTTTAACAAAAATATCATACAGAATGGAACAATTAGTCAGCTGCAAAAAAGGTTTGCCATCTCTTCCAGTCGCACGTTACTTACATCAGATAAATATTTCGAAACCTAATCTAATCTAATATGAAATACTGATAGCTTGAAACGTGACATCGGCTTTTATCACTTTCGCACTGATGATGGAAGGACTGCCTTCATGCAGAATAACGAAAAAATATTTGCGATTTCTTTTTGGTACAGCTTTCGCTAGCAGGCAGTGTTGCCACATCCTCCAATTTTTTGAAACATTGCAGAATTTTGGATTATGTTTCCGAAAGACTATTTTTTATAAATCACAGGTTTTCGCTAATATCAAACTGGAAATGTACTGTAAGTATCTGCACATTTTTGTACTGTTTCGGAAGGATAAATTTAAACAAATAACAGATTGTTGCAAATTTCAGATTGTCAATATACGCGCAAGCAACAAATAACGAATATAAACTGCGCAATTATCCAATTGCGCTGTCAATGATTGGAAATATTCCAATTTGTTATTTATTGTTTGTTATTGTTATAGCCCTTAAAAGGGCTTTTAATTTAACAATAATAACATGCAGAATGGAACAGTTAGTCAGCTTCAACTGAGGTTTGCCAACTCCTCCAGCCGCGCTCTATTTACATCGGACCACCTCCAGCGGTAGCAGTGATCAAATGCAGCACTCATCGCAGCGCATTGTCAACATGCATGATTGCTACTGTTGTTCTTTACGGCCCGACGTTTGACGGGAGAATGAAGTCACTCGAGGAATGATATTCTTTAAATAGTCGATGATGACGTCATTCATAGAAGCGTAGTGTGCTGGGTGCTCAAATCTGTCGTACGAGACGCTATAGGCACGATGTCACTTGTCTGGCAAAGGAGCAACAACTGATTCAAACAGGCACGCGGCACATTTATTTATAACTTTTAGTGTTTGTTTGAATTACTAACCTGCTCCCTATTGACGGCTCTGCCGGGAATAGATTGACTGACGTATGAGAGTTTTCACGTTTTCGAGATCTGTTCATATTTGCTTCTTTTTCAATAGTGTGATATTGAAGTACAAAAATTGTCACGTCATTTCATGATTAGAATCATCAGCGCAGTCATGGTATCTATTACCTACCATCGATGAATGTGAGCTGACATGAAACGTAGCAGCTGCTACGCTTACAACGTCAGAACACTAACGAATTTTTCTTGTGTTCTCTTTTTATACGCGTCGCAGTTCGTTCGATCAAAAAGAGGCAGTCCCAGCAACGCTTGCTTTTTGAGCGAATTGTACCAACCAAACATGAATCAGATAATTACTACTTTCATAAAATCCATTATTTTCGCTATTTTTAGTAATTGTACATTGGACTGGTTCAATTTTTGGCTTTTAGCTCCACCAGGCTCTACTGATTCCTTTTATAGCCCTCAGAAATTGTGCAAATTTTGGTACCGATCGGATGTGTCTACGGACCCTCCAAAAATTTCAAAGTTTATATGGAAATTAGTATGGAAAATCGGTTGAAATTGAAAATAAATTCTTAAAAGATCACCTCATCAATCAATACATGAGAACACTATATATTTATAAAGGTATTCTTCTACTGAACACATTCGTGGAACATTGTAGGTTTGTAAAAATTCGCTGAGAAAAGTTATTAACTAAAGACTCAGATTTTGAAACGGGACCCCTATATCAGATTTTGAAACGGGACCCCTATATTGAAACGTTAGAAGTATTCTACTTCAAAACTGATTTTTTTTGTATTTTCTCTATCTGTAACCTATAAACCCTTAAGTATTCCAATTTATTTATGATACCCTTTTAATATAAACTATCGCACAAATGGGAATAGGTTCGCCAAATTTTGAAAGAAGTCGATAAAAAACCCCTGTAATCTACTAATAATTTGGTGCAGCTTAGCTGTGTACATCGACTTTGTTTCTACTTACTTGGAGTCAGCGGCGTATCCAGAAATTCCGTTATGAGGGGGTTTGGTGAAAATCGAACTTACTGTCTAAATGGCATAATTCCGAAACCGTTATCTTTGAAGTTTTAAAATTATGGAGTTCGTTTCTTTAGCGAATTTGTTGAGACTATTACTTAAAACAACTTTATTGCAGGCATGAATACTGCCTATGATCGCAAATCAGTCCCATCAAGATAGGAATCCCGTAGAAAACGGGCCAAATAGTTCATGGCTAGAATACTACGTGTAAGGAGTATATCGAGTATAACATGCTATTTACGAAATGTTCCCTAATCTATTTTTACATTTCTTACAAAAGAAATGTATAGGATTCGCTCAAACTTTGAAAACCTTTTCTGAGGACCGGCGACCGAGTCTCATATACCAATCGACTCAGTTCGACAAATTGAGACAATGTCTGTATGTATGTGTGCATGTGTGAGTACTATGTATGTATGCACATTAATGTCATGTAATTATCTCAGCAATGACTGAACCGATTTTGATGAAACTAGTTTCAAATGAAAGGCCCAACGTGACAGTTTGGCACTATTATTTTTGTTTTTCGATATGTTGTTTAATTTCTGAGATATGGCTGATTTTGTCAAAACAGAACATGTTTTAAGCAAATAACTTTCGAACAAAGCGATCGCGTCACTCAAACTACAAAGAAATAGAAATACCTTTCTAAAAAGCTATAGATTATCACAATCCGTTCTCGAGCGGCGGAGATATTAGACATTTTGTATTTTTATTCTTCGCTTACCAATTGCCATTAACTAAAACTGAGATCATTACATACAGAGTATTACTTTATTGGTGTTTTAGGAGCTAAGCTAAACCGATTTTGAATATCGGGGTAAGGAAACACATCTACGTGAATCAAGGAATTCGATTCTGAAAACATTTCGTGAATTACCTCAACTATAAATGAATTATTTCTCAAAAAATAACTTGTAAGTTCTTCAAAGACAGAATAATGTGTGAGTTGACCTAACAATGAATAATTTTCTTTAGTGTTCATGTATTTATCCCTTGGATTGGGCATTGCGTTCAACCGTGAGGTAGAAGTTGGACGGTATATTAGTTTACAGATCATCAAGTAATCCACCTAGTAGTCGGATAAAAGTTTTCTCATATAATGATACTTGTAGCAACTGTAGTTGAAACCCAAAATTCTAGCGAAAATTTGTCTTTTTTTGCGACACTATCATTCATTTGCCATTTCTCACACGCCCTCTCCACTCACTCATTCACTCTCTCTCACTCACTTTCTTTCTTCCTTCGTGTTCGTTGCGATTGTCACGACTCACATCTTCTTGTTGTTTTTCTCTATCCATTTCTAAGTTGTGTGATAAGATCTTCTGCTAATCTAAAATATTAATAATGTACAAACATGTGTGCGATGTAATTGTGGAGGTTTAAGAAAAAACTATTTTTGTCTACTGTTACCCTGTAAATAGTTTTTTGCATTTTAGTGTCAAAGAGAGCCACTCGTGAAACAAAGTTTGATATTACATCCTAATTGGTGAATAAAATATTTGTAGTCCTGAGAAAATTTGCAAACTTTTATATTATGCGAAAACTATAACTATTTTTAAAGGTTAACACCCTTATGATGCAAATATCCCTTCGAAACGTTGCACTGGTAGACAACTCCAATTTCTTTCAGTTCTATTCAGAGCTGACTACATTTTTGTCATACACATTTCATCATATTCGCAGAGAATTAAGACTTGTAATTTCAAGCATATCCATCCATCAAAAGCCGTTTTTATGTCCAGTGGCACTTTCAATGGCAATGAGTTTTCAACAATTTAAAAACTTGTCCTGATAGTTTGAACCTTTTCGTTTTCATAGTATTAGTATGTTTTAGTTATCCATATTTCCCAAACGAGAGTTCCGAACGAAACAATATGCAAGCTATAAGGATGACCGGAAAGAGACTGCATTGCAATCAACTGAATGCACGCCCTTTATGCCATTGACAAAAACATAATCACCAACATAGACTAGACACTTCACACTATTTACTTCAATGCAAATGAAAACTTTGAAATATCTACCTGCCTCAGGGGCCATTCATAAATTACGTAACGCTTTTAGGGGGGAGGGGGTACGACAAGTTGTGACAAGTTGTGACATAGGGGGGAGGGGGTGTTAACTAGATCGTTACGTAACATGTTTTCATCGAAGAAAACAATTTTTTTTCTTGGAATTTGTTACGTAACAGGGGAGGGGGGGATGGAAAAATTTGTGACAATTTGTTACATAGGGGGAGGGGGGGGGTTAATTTTGGGCAATTTTTGCGTTACGTAATTTATGAATGGCCCTCATTCACGAGTCGCATTCTCCCTCTGTCGCTCTCTGTTCAAGGAATTTGAAAGCACATGTGACCTTGTTTCACTTTACTATTTCGAATTGCGCGTATTTTCGTATTTTGTACAAAAATCTTTTTCTTGGAATGTGTGACCAAAAAGAAAATTTTGAATTTCAAAACAAATTGAACGTTCCAGGTTCCTGATGACTAATTATGGTCCATCAATAAAAAAACGAAAACGAAAAGGTGAAAACAAAAAAGAATGGAAATCATGAAAAATCCATTGTATATTAATTAGCCATTTTTCAGGTAATGGAATTTTCAAAAACAATTCACAACTTTCTCATACAATGGTTCTCAAATTCGTACAATCCGGTTTATTCATTTACTTTATTCAAAAATGGTTTTTAATTTTATTCTAAATAGTCAATTTTTCAGTTTTCTTATTTCATGGATTTCATTCATTTTTAATATTTGCCTAAATTTTAGCATATGATCATTGTATTTTAATTTTTTTTTTATTCAGCATTCTTTTTATTCATTTGGGTTCATTTTATATATTTTATTCGTTTCATTCTTTGGATTCATTCCGATCAGTTTATTTCTTCGTGCATTTTATTCATATCATTCATTTAACTAATTTTATTCATTGGTTTCATTCTATGCATTCTATTCGTTTTATCTAGTTCATGCAATTTATTCAATTTTTTCATTTTAATCTGACTATTTTTTTTAGTTTTATTCATTTCATCCTAATTATTTATTACACAAAATTTATTTTTTCTCTTAATTTATAACTTTTTACCATAGCAAAATTTTGCATTTTTTTTAATCATTTCATTGTGTTCTGCTCATTCTCTTCTTCTTTTTTCATTTTATCAATCCTATTCGTTTTGTTTATTTGATTGGTTTGTTTTATTTATTCATTTTATTTAATTCATTTATTTTTAATTTTTTTATTTTATCATTTCATTCATTCCCATCTTTTTATTTATTTTATCCATTTCACTCATTTGATCAGTTGTATTCACTGGATTCATTTAATTCATTCGATCCATTTAAATCATTTGATTATTTTGATTCATTTAATTCGTTTGATTCATTTGATTAGTTTGATTCATTTTGCTCAGTTATTTAATTTTATTTATTTCATGATGGAATGACTACTTATTTATTTTGTTCAATTTGTTAGTTTGAGTCAATTTAATTTATTCTTATACTTGTATAACTATTTTTTTTTTGTGGGTGGCATCTGGCGAGGACTTACTTCGATAAAACTTGATAAACTTGATAAAAGCATTTGTGGTACCTTACGACACTGCATGTTTGGCCAGCTCATCCAGCAACAGCAACAGAAAGGCAATGTGTACCTCGCGCCAGACGAGAAACTGAGATTCGGCCGACAAACCGTGCTGTTGTAGCCAGCACGAGTATAACACACGAATGATGCCGTACTTGCATACGACCCACCGGTAGCATGCATAGGAAAAATTATGTTTCCATATAATACCTTTTCAAAACTCTAAAAGAGAATATCAGTCGATTCATTAGATTATAACGATTCAAATTATGCAAATCAATTGGTGGAAAAAGAAATTACCAAGCGAAATGGCGCTTTTGAAAAAGTGGCTGTGATTTTTTGTCACACTACCACACAATTGCGTAATGAAAAAAGCACAGCCATTTTTTTAATAGCACCATTCCGCTTGGTCAACTGTTTTTTCACCCACTATTTTGCATTATTTGAATCGTGATAATCTATTAAATCGTCTGATATTCTTCTTTTAGAGTTTTAAAAATGTTTTATATGGATAAACCGGTGACAAAGCTGAACATAATTTTTCCTACGCATACTACCAAGCGTTCAATTCTTACACATGCTTAAAAAAGGTTTCTTGAGTCTCAATGTCTTCAGCAAACTTTTCCAAAATTTTACGTTCTACAATTTCGTTGATGGTCGTTTGGCTCTAGCTAGAACGATTAAAAAGTTTTATCTTGGAAAAATTAGAACCACTCTAACTGTTGTTTTAACAAAAAGAAGGGGCTCACAAACTACGAAACACAAACAAACTTCTCCAAAGAATTAATATGGCTAAGCTGTTTAGATTAAGTAAAATCTCAAAATTCTTGCTAAATTTGCTTTCTGGACCACTGTCCATTGTGCGGAAAAATTAAAAAAAAATTTATTCAAAAGGTGTATCGAAATATTTGCATTCTCGATAATGTATGAATGTTATGCTATTAGTACCACTATGTGGCCCAAATTCTATTTTTTATAACGAGACACAAAAGCCTTTGAAATACTGTATAACTTCGCAGAACATCAGATTGCAATATCTCTTACCACGTGGTAGAAGTTTGCATTTTTCAAATGAGAAAATAAAGTATTGTTTGCTACTCTACAACTTTGTAGAATATCCAAATGATTCATCTCTTACCGTTGTACAGATAGGAGCATTCCTTTTGAATTTCTTGGCTCACTTCCGCCACCATGCGGAGAAATCCTGAAAATTTCCAGTGAAACCAAAAAGTCCTTTTATTCCTCTACAACTTTGTGGAACATCATAACTTTCTATCTCTCATCGTTTCAAAGATATACGAATTTTTCCTAACTTCCAAAGAAGTGCCTTTTTGTAATTCATTCTCATGTTGCGTTTCAGAATTCAGAATTCTGAATCGCTTATGGGTGAAATCATAGATCGGAACATATTTTCTGTATCATAATAATATTCTTGGAAACTTTGATTACGCTGCTGTCTACGTTGGTAGACTGTCTACGTTGTGCGTACTAGTGAATCGAGTTCAGGGTGGGCAATAGTTTTGCGGAGCTCACTGAGTATCATTAGTTTCCCGGTGAGCTCTTTTACCACTAATGTTTATAATATTGTATGTTGTCCTTGAAAATTAAATGGTATCATTAGTTGCCCTAGGACGTCCACTGGCTGAACGAACGGAGATAACGGTTGCATTTTAGGGGCTTTGAGTTATCCGTGTATTCTCTCACTTATTAAAGTGAGCAGGCTGCCTGAATCAAGCAGTCCTTTGGCCGGTACTTTGTATATATTGATATCGCCGAAGGGTCTATTATCATTGACCTGAGAAAGAGATATGCTTAGGGTCTGTGAATAATTAATTTCATTCAAACCTTCCAAGACTGTCTGTCCTTAGTTAGGAAAGTCAGAGTTTGAGCGGAAAATGTTTACGCGGGAGGTTGTGACGGTCGGTGGTTTTCGATCGCCTGCAAACCGTTTTTTTGCAATACGGACTGTTTTGCATTTAAAACATTTGAAACCGCATATTAGGTACATAAGCCACTTATAATGTCTAATCCATGATTAGTTTGCCGACAGTAAAGGCATTCAAAGCTTCTTAGTGGGCGGTGGGATTCCACAAAGGTTTGCAGAGTACAAGTTGTTTTGAAGGACCTTCTTGAGGGTTTTCACTACATATGGGTTGAATATTATTTTGGTTGTGCCCGAGGTTCGTTCCGAGCTTTCCGAAGGATTATCGTTTCCTTTATAGTGGCTGTCTTTTTGCTTATGGGATCCGTTATTTTGATCCGTGTGTCTATGGGCCTGTTTATCGCCATTTCCAGTTTAACTATCCGATTTTAAAGGTTTAGTCTCTGATATTGCGTTCGTTGACTTTTCTATGCCGAACATTTTTGAGTACAGCGAAAAGTTGGGCGCGTTAATAACATGACCAGCTTCTAGAAATTCGGGAAGGTTTGATATTGGCTTCCAAAGAAGTGCCTTTTTGTAATCCATGTTGCGTTTCAGAATGTCGAGCTTTTCTGAATCGCTTATGGGTGAAATCATTGATCGGAACATACTTTCCATATCATAATAATATTCTTGGAAACTTTCATTCCGCTGCTGTCTACGTTGGTAGACTTTTGTGCGTACTAGTGAATCGAGTTCAGGGTGGGCAATAGTTCTGCGGGGCTCACTGACTAGGTGACACCAACTAATCAGGCGACCAGCAGATCTCATTGGCGTATACAAATTGAGTGTAAATCAATAAAAAGCGGAATCGAACAGTTCAGCCTCATACGTATATTCTGATAAGGCTAACAATACAAAACATTCGCGTAATATTTGACCTTGGTCAGTACCGGCGTATTTATCCAGCTACAATCTTGACACTGGTAAGGACTGGTGGTTGAAATGTCTGCGCACGTAATTCATTGATGTTGGCGGAGTTACCGATAGCGGTATCTGATCATAGGTTTGATATGGGGTAGGAATCTGGGGGCCATTCATACTTCCTTTTATTGAAGTGGTGGGAGCCGAAGGTTTTAAAAGACTAGGGATAGGACCTGAGTGTGATGATGTGACAACTGGACGAGTCCAAGGACCTTTTTTTGTTTCGATTATAGAGGTTTTAACCTTAAGGTCATTCGCCTCTTCGGGTTAGAAAAAACTCTTATGAAAACTCTTGTGCGGGGTCGGGACTCGAACTCAAGTGCGCTGCGTACAAGGCAATCGATTTACCAACACGCTACGCCCACCCCCAGCCCAAGGTCCTAAATAAGTATCGTGTAATAATGACGGTATCTTTGAAGGAACTGTGGTTGCTGTGGTGTAATCAGAAGGATTTAATATAGACGTGCGGTAACGCATTGTCGTAAGCGAAATCGTTATCTGGGTAATAACCAAAACTGTTGTAGTTCAGAAGGTGTGTGGGTAAACTTGGATATCCTTAAAAGATACATTTCGTGTTCTAGCTGTTCTAGGCCTTGTTTGATATAAGTTGTTTCAGTTTCGCCCTTGTTCTCTGGTTCACAATCAAGTTCATCCTCGTTGAGATGATCCACTCGTATGTCATAAATAAATTTTCCTAAACCACACTCTTGTAATTCTCTTGTAATCCTAGCCTCTGCCATCTTCAAGTAATGTATCTAGAATAACCTGGGTATAAGAGAAAAATCAATCACTTGCCACTTCTGATTTCCATAGGTGTTTGCGTTCCAAGCAATGTTCAGAGAATCAGCGTGAAAGCCATTCGCGTTTCTTTTCGCGTATTCAAACAAACTCTTTGCTGTTTCACCAAAATCAAAAAATATGAAAAAGGACACGACACGTCTCACGATACACAGTATGCGGAATCGTGAGTCTCCCAGAGCAGGTGGGAAAAAAGTTATCAGTCAAGGTTACTCAGAATATTTATCTTTACGCAGATCGCCGAATGTAACAACTGACTAGCTCAATAGATGCTACTTCTCAAGGTCAGCTTTCCCACTGCTGCTTTAAAAGGACTCACAACCGATTACTTACCACGAACCAGACAACAATGCAGATCGACAAACTTTAAGGCTCAGTAGAAAAAGAAACTTGTCATTTTCCTTATTTATTTAAGGAACATAACATGTGGGGAATGAGGAAACAGGTTAGCGATGCGGCCGAACTGGAACCGCTGGGGTACGGGCGATAGGAATGTGTAGAGAGAGCCAGGGAACATCCACACCTGTTGTATTGTAATGGTTCGATGACATTCGTTGGGGAATAGAGCCGTTGGCTATACGGGAACACGCCTGGTTTTTATGAGCTCGGCAGATTGTTTCCGCCACAGAATCCAATGTTGTTGACTCTATTCCTGGTGCTCGTGGGCGGAAAATGAACTCATCGGCCCAGTGTCGGTGAGCGGGGGTCAGGCTCACCAGACATCACCGGTGTCAAACCTATAAAACCGAACGACGCACACGTGTGATTCGGCAATATCGTAAAGGTGCTCACCGGCCAACAGCACCACTCGAGGCAGATGAATGGAGACGACGCCGCTGTAAGGAGATCCGTCACGTGGTTACGCAGGTCGCTGATGACGACGTGATAAATATCGGATGATTCGGCTTGGTGTCGGACGGACAGTATGTATTCCGGACGAACAGGACTGGTTCCGTACGGGTATAGAGTGTACCGACCAGATGGTGCCTTAGTCCAGGCTGACGTTGACGGAATGTATTTATTTCGGGTGATCAGGAATGCTTCCGAACGGACTGAGCATTTATCGAGCGGATGCTTCTTAGATCAAGACTGAACTTGATGGAAAGTTCCTGATGAACGGTGTATATAATCCGGACAGACTGTGCTCGCTCTGGACGAGCTACCTTGGTAGTCGACCCACAGTATTTGGATCCGTTTCTTTCGTGGAATATCGCGGGATTCTTCACACTTCGCACGTGGTTTATTGTCGGTGGGGGTCTCTGCGGGATTACAAAAAAACGTTAATATCTGACAACCGTCTTCAGCCAACTGCCTTCGCCTTTTTATCTAACTCCTCTTTAACCTCTTCCCGCTCTCTCTTTCTCTGGTGCTTTCACTTGACCGGATGTAGTCGTGTTGCGAGTCGAAATTCTTCGCCGTATTCTGTCAAGTATGCCACATTTAGGGTAAGGTGTCTTAGGTGGGCTAACTTAATGCTCAACAGTTGTTACGGCATTTAATTAGCAAGGGACTGGAAGGTGAAGTATATTTTTCAATATTAAGAGCCATCGTACTCAAGGGAGAGCAAGGAGTTGAAGGGAGAAAGTTTAGAACAGCGTGGAAGGATCATATATGCAAGCTTAGAGCTCACCGGCGACTTAACTTTTTTGTCTGCTACCGTTGGAGTCAAGATCTTTTGGCATTAGAAATGCGAATCACCTGAGTCTACGACATGTCCGGACAAGCGTAAAGTTACTTGTTACTTCATGCTGTCGGAACCGACTTCGAAATGATTGATTCGCATTTCTAATGCCAAAAGATCTTGACTCCTACGGTAGCAGACAAAAAAGTTAATTCGCCGGTGAGCTCTAAGCTTGCATATATGATCCTTCCACGCTTTTTTAAACTTTATCCCTTCAACTCCTTGCTCTCCCTTGAGTACTATGGCTCTTAATATTGAAAAATATACTTCACCTTCCAGTCCCTTGCTAATTAAATGCCGTAACAACTGTTGACAAATTGACTCAATAGGTCGTTAACAAAAATGGTTAACAAAAAATGGTAAAAATAACTTAATGCTATCATCGCATTATGGTAAAAATAATATTTCTAATTTGTAATATTTTTTATATGAGTCATAATTCACTAATACATGAGATAACATAAAACACTATTCATTTATATAAATCAAAATATAAGCAACAAAAATTTTTTGTCTATGGACCTCGTGAAGTTGTGATCGGGTTATCAACGGTAACAATGCACAGAAACAAAAATTAAAAATGCATGGACGGCACGTGTAGTTTTATTATTCTGCTCTACAGCTATGATTAATGACGTTTTACGCAGCTCAGACAAGAGATAACGTAATTCGTGTAATGTTTGAGCTCTATTATTTTCGGCACAAATCTGTACTTCAACGACAGAAATGTATGCTGCATCGGCACAGCACTATCATCGTCATTTGCTTGAAATTATTTTGCATGCGGATTTTTCGCTGCAAAATATTATGAATATCTAGAGGGAAAAAGAAGACCATCTTCGCATGTCCCGTCCCAGATTAAAACTATACCAGGAAGCTGCTGCACGAGCATGCTCTAACCAAGTACAACGCATGAATTTTAATGGATGTTTCTTCGGTTTTCGGTCCAACAAATTAAATAAAACTAAGAATCTTAGTGAATTTCTAGTTTTTAGAATTTGCAAGCAAGCTTGTCAAATTTCACTCTATGCAATTGATCGCATAATCGGCTTATTTTCTACATTTTAGAAATGTAATGACAGTAATAGAATAATAATCGCTCATTGGTTGGTAATAAAATTTGGTAGCAATTTTGTACACTATTTCAAAATACATAAATTGAAATAACTGATAACATCTATTGGCATAAAAGTTTCATCATCTAGACATCCAAACAACTCAATACTTGCAAATCAACAAATTCTATTATTGAACTACACGCCATTTAAAATTCGACACATAAATATTATTGGAATTCACTTGAACCATTAAATCTTCGTACGTGAAAATTTAGTCATATTTTGATTAAAATGTGCGCCCCAAAAAATCGTGGTATGTACCTCCCTTGCAGGTCAATCAAAACCATTTTCGAAATTTAGCCAGGTTTTTATGCAAAATCTGCTACTGTACCATGCAGTGAGATGCATTTGAGTTTTACTATCTAGTGAGCCGAAGAAAACCGATTCGAATTGAATGCGAAGAAATGAGAAATCTATTGGGCTATTTCATTCCATTTTACATATTTTTTATAAATAAAAATCCTTGTAACATTTTCGAAGTGAAAATAACAACTTTAAAAATCGTTTCCATTTTTGGCACGGTTCTAGTTTTGGCAACGAAACTATAAATTATTTTTGCAAAAATCAGTATCCTACTGTAATTCATTTGTCAGTCTATTTAACCGTAGAACGTTGCACCTGTGTTTTCCATCCTAGAACGTTGCACTGGGGTACAAATGAACCCCACGCGTTTGATCGCAATTTTCGCAGGTAAAAATGCAAACAAAAGAAATGTATAATACACCATTTTCTCCGTTTTTAATTGCGAAAATAGCTGTGTAAGTGAAAGTAAGGAATTTATTGAATCAATGATACATAAATTGGTTTGAACAAAATAAAAAGTGAAAAATCGCTGTTTTGACTTTTTTCACAAAAATTACTATAATTTTGCGAATTTTCAACCGATTTGAAAAAAATAAAATGATTTTAAAAGTTGAAAGAATGATCTTGATACAGTATAAAATGGAACTTCGATATTTTTGAAAAACTGCAATTATTTTGAAGAGTGAAAGTTTAAAAATCGGGTTTTGGAAAACACCACGAAATGGTGTGGAAATTGAAATGAAAAAATATTTCTGACCAGTAATACATTGGTAATAAGCAATGTTACTGTTACAGCTGTTATTGTGCGCAAATTATACTTGCGAGCTATTGCATTGAAAAACTATAAAAAATTAACAATAAAAATCAGCAAAAATGAGAACGATTTTTTGCTCCGCTTCAAAATTAAATTAATTAAGTAAACGATAAAACACGATTATATAATACTAATTGTTACTACCGTAGTAAAACAACCAGTATTTAAACTGGTATTGTCACGAATCACATTTCCACTGACAGCACGAAACCTGACGAAACACGAACGGCAACCGTACACTGGGGTACAAATGTATCCCACGCAAACTTTGACACCTGCTTTCACGAAGGCTATAAGCAAACTGGCTATACCATCTTTTCCTACTATTAATAGGAACTCTAAATTGAATTATGGTTAGGGTCCCAGGTCGGTAAATGCCGAATTCTCGTTCTAGGGTTAATAGAACACACACATAGAAAAAATAGTGTAAATTTACGTCTCCTGACACTGACATATACGAGCATCAAAAATGACTTAGTTTTACGTTTGATTTTAATTTTATATGACGTTTAATTTCGCAAATCATGTAATTTTACTCCACATACAGCGTTTATTTTGAATGGTAGGAAGTTTAATTTTATGTCATTGCGCATGTAAAGTATATGTTTCATGTAAAATTAAACGGAACACGATAATGTTCCGTCATTTGGCAAATTGCGGTTTGTTGAATTGTGTCATGTTTGCAATTACGTCAACGATAAAATTTTTTTGGTGAGCGTTTTTTCTCTTTAGCTATGGTTTGGCCTTTGCGATTTCTCTCCCATGCTTATTTAAGCGCTTTTCAGAGTACTGCCACTGTCAAAAACATCACGTAACATCTTGTTCTGTCTTCTTAATCGATATAATATCCGAAAACAGTGATAAGAGTTATGCAGTGACACAATCTCATTTTCGTACACCGCTATGCGGAATGCTTATATGCATTTTACAAGTAAAAAATTAGTTTACGAGACATTTTATTTATGTAGAAATAGTTTACTAGACAGCATACGGAAGATACAATAATTATCTTTGTACTACAAATGCTCATTTTTTCAAAAATCAATTGAAATTTCTATAATAAATATTCAATATGGTACCTTTTGTTTGTAATTACAGTTTTGATATATATATATATATATATATATATATATATATATATATATATATATATATATATATATATATATATATATATATATATATATATATATATATATATATATATATATATATATATATATATATATATATATATATATATATATATATATATATATATATATATATATATATATATATATATATATATATATATATATATATATATATATATATATATATATATATATATATATATATACACCCAAAACGCGAACTGCATGAATTACATGCGAATAAACATGATTCTAATGAGAATTTTGCATTGTAACTGGTATAATGCATATAAAGCGATATTGGTCCGGGACAAAAATGCATTAAGGCGATTACACCACAGAAACTTACACAAACCCACAGTTGGGAATGTATTAGTGAATTTAACGATATCGGAGTATTAGTATTAAAATGACTCCGCGATAATACACATGTAAAGGACATCTCCACTCGGATACATGTGCGCTCTGAAAATACTAATACACGCTCAAGGACCAGTTTCCATTTCGTCTTTCTACTGATCACATGCTGCATATTGGAGAGAACAGTTTATAGCAACATCAAATTGGTGGCGTGTGGGTCATGATTTTGTTTTGATAATATGTTGAGCTTTCGGCGTTCTCTAAACCCTAAATTTACCAGCGATATGCGAGTTCTAGCCAGTAGATAAGTTCATAAATAATGATCAATGATTATTTAAGCGCACTATACGCAGGAGAAAGTTACCTATATGGGAACATTGGGTTAACAAGTTAATTCAACATTTGTCGGATAGAAGCCGTCCGCCAATCATTTCTGGCATTCCTCATATCAACAGTACTTTCAGGTGATATCATATCAGTATTTCGCAGTAAAAGTATCTAAATCTAAAGTATCATAAACTATAAGGGCAGTGATGACATGGTTTTGCACTTTTGAGCAGCAGTGGCAGTTACTAATTTCAGTTTGTATTATTTCCCGAACATGCGAATCCAGCGCACATCATCGCCCTGGGCAACGATCATCGCAAATCAATCTGAGCACAAATCATTTTCTTCCACTCTTCTCTGAAGTACAGAATGAGAGAGCGATGATTTTACTGCAAAAACCATTCGCTATGGGAAAATAACAACGCGTATATCACACACTCTCGTGAACGTAAACTGTTCACGCGTTTAGTGTGGTTGGAATTGAGCTGTTCGCAGACAAAACAGCGTAACTGTGTATGAAGACAAAAGTTCTTACACACACCACAGAGGTATTCATGTATATAATACACCACCTTTTTGGCAGACTTAGCAAGCAAAACCAACTAATACTTTTACATGCGGGCAGATAATATGGTAGCGTGTATTCTCAATCAATTTAATTCATCATGAATCAAGCGGTGTTGGTATAATGCCGTAGCTATGCTTGATCTACAATGCGAAGAAAGCATGGTTCTAATTCGGAATATGCAGGAAAGGATATAATGCCTTTTTTGCATTGGGAAATTGTTTTGGGTATATATATATATATATATATATATATATATATATATATATATATATATATATATATATATAATATATATATATATATATATATATATATATATATATATATATATATATATATATATATATATATATATATATATATATATATAGATATATATATATATATATATATATATATATATATATATATATATATATATATATATATATATATATATATATATATATATATATATATATATATATATATATATATATATATATATATATATATATATATATATATATATATATATATATATATATATATATATATATATATATGTTTAGATTAACCGTACAAATTTAGCGATGTTACTAAAGGGAGCTGATAACGGTGTAGGTTTTACTTTGTAACCCCACTCGTATACGTTAGCCGTGTAGCATTGGCATTTTGCTTCCTATGCATTTCGTCACCTATACATAGATAGTAACAGCTGTAATAGGGAAAAATAAGTTCAGTTGATTCCGACCGTCGAACTGTGAACACTACCTGCAAAATAAAAGAAAAGTGGTTAATAAAATTAGTACTTACCGTGTAGTTTTTCGTGGTTCCTGCCCTTCTTCAAAGTGCTGCTTGCTGTTCCATCTGCTGCGGTGTTCAGTTGCTGCTTGCTGCGTTGCTGTCCAAATCGGTGAGCTCAAAAACCACAACGTAGGACACTTAGCGCGATCATAATTGGTGCCGTGACCAGGATCGCCATTAGCAAACGATCGATTCCGCCATCGCCGATTCGTTTGAACAGCAACTTTGTCTCGCCGGACATTCTTGAAGTCGCCATTGTAGACGCCGTCTATTTTCCCGCTTGGATATCTGAGAGTCGCCATCGCTATCTTCAAGCACCTGTTGGAGTATATTTATACAAGGCCTGATACCTTCAGGCAGAAGGTTAGTCTCTGTCCAACGGAAATTTTGTGCTTTCTGGTGCGCTCTAGATATTTGTTTCTTCTGTTTCATTGAGGCTTCATCAAATTCTTGGAATTCTTTCGACGGTCGACGACGAGGGCAGTTTTTCGGATCCGGTAGTTTGCGAAGCAGTGCACATACTGGCTCTACGATCCACTCGAGGGATACTTACGTGACCGCCCATTTCTATGGCCCCTGCGCCGTGTATTGAATAGACTCGAGGATCACCTACGGTACTCGGCCATCTAGCGCCATTTTCTTCGATACGACTTGCAGCCATTGTAGCGTGTATCTGCGAACAATATAGCTTCCTGATTCGGATCAAGTTTTTGGAATTCTTGATCGAGTTTCAGCCTGTTCCTGTTTGGATATAAAATTCAAGGCATTGATTGCTTTGGAGAAGGTGAGTACCTTTCCAATCTGCAATAGTTTATCCTCCGGGTCTACCGTGGTCCTTTTTTCTGCAGATCGACGCATTTTCGAACCACAACCGTTCTTTCGATCGCTTATTGCTGGTCAAGATGGCTGACAACCAGCGAATCAATCAGCTGACTGCAAGGAGAGCTACGATGATTGGCGCTCTGGGTCGGGCTGAGGCATTTCTGGTGGACTACAACGCTCAGCGGGAAGAACCTCAGGTACTATTGAGGCTTGAGCATTTAAACAGCATTTGGGCTGCTCTGGAGGAAATTCAAACCGAGCTGGAAACTGAAGCGACAGATCAAGAAGGTAGGGCACAACATGATTCAGTCCGTGCTGATTTCGAACCCCGGCTTTTTACAATAAAGGCTTCATTAATTACTAAACTGCCTGCACTTCCTGGTAACGTTAGTAACCCCCGACCCCCGCATGCTACTTCCGCTCTCTCTGGCATTAAACTGCCTACTATTTCGCTTCCTGAGTTCGATGGCGACTATATGCAATGGCTGACCTTTCATGATACGTTCTTGGCTTTAATCCACAACAACGCTGATGTTCCACCTATTCAGAAGTTCCATTACTTGAGAGCAGCCGTCAAGGGGGAGGCTGCTCAATTGATTGAATCCATCGCAATTTGCTCCGCTAATTATATTCTTGCTTGGGAAGCTCTCGTGGGACGGTATTCCAACGAATATCTACTGAAGAAGCGACACCTTCAGGCACTCTTCGACATCCCACGCATGAAGAAGGAGACTGCAGCAACGCTTCACGGATTGGTAGATGAGTTCGAGAGACACACGAAGATTCTTCACCAGTTGGGAGAACCGACGGATGTCTGGAGCACCATCCTTGAGCATTTATTGTGCACGCGACTACACGATGACTCTCTGAAGGCCTGGGAGGACCACGCATCCACAACGCAGAACCCGAATTTTGCTTGCTTGATCGATTTTCTCCAGCGTAGAACCCGCGTGTTGGAATCGATCTCCGTTAATCACCATCAATCTACAAGTGCGACTAATGACGGTGCGTCCACCAGTCAGTTCCGGAGGCATTCCCAGTTTCGTTTGTCGTCCTGCGCATCCACCGCTAGCCCGTCGTTCAAGTGCCCCACGTGCAGCCAATCGCATTCTCTGGCAAGGTGTGGCAAGTTTAATAGTATGTCTGTGAATGATCGGCAGCAATTTGTAAATCTGAAGCGATTGTGCCACAATTGCCTGAGAGGAGATCACATGGTACGTCAATGCCCCTGTGATATGAATTGCAGAAAATGTAACCAGCGCCACCATACTCTTCTGCATACGGGCCAAACCGCCGGCCCAAGGAAGTTCAGCAACGACGCGACTTCTCGTTCAATTAATTCCATCGAGCCTGCTGTCAAGGCTACTTCGTCGGCTACTAACGTAATCTCCGAGCAAACCATTGTTGCTGCTACTGAAGATGTTTCGATTGTTAGTGCTTCCCTTCAGCAACCTCGTGAAAACGTTTTCTTATTGACCGTCATCGTCAACGTCGTCGATGCTTATGGGCAGCATCACCCTGCACGCGCTTTACTGGACAGCGCATCGCAGCCAAATCTGATCACCAACCGCATGGCTCGTATTCTCCGCTTAAAGAAGCATCCCGTCAACGTTACTGTCCAAGGGGCCGGACAAGTGTCGAAAGTCATTAGCGAATCTGTCTACGCCCAAGTCAGCTCAAGGAAGGAACCTTTCTCTTGTGGTGTTAGCTTCCTCGTAATGGATAAAGTGACGGCCAATCTTCCATCGCATAATGTCTCCATAGCCGAATGGAGAATCCCAAAGGATCTCTTTCTCGCGGATCCAACATTCCACAAGAGCCAGCCGATCGATATGGTGCTCGGAGCTAAGCATTTTTACTCCTTTTTCCCGAATGCCGCACGCTTACAATTGCATGGCAATCTCCCACTCCTAGTTGACAGCGTTTTTGGGTGGATCGTTGCGGGTTCGGCTGATTCAATTCTTCCAACACAGAGAGTATCTTTCAGTCCCAACAGTATCGTAACTGTATCGATGGTTTCCTTGGAAGAAACTCTGGAGCGTTTTTGGAAAATGGAAGAACTGACAACCAAGGGCAACTACTCCGTCGAAGAGAGGCGCTGTGAAACCCTCTACCAAGCGACGGTCGCCAGAAACCCCGATGGACGATACATGGTTCGCCTTCCTCGAAAACCTGACTTTGACGATATGCTGGGCGAGTCGAAGGCAAGCGCATTGCGACGATTCGAATATTTGGAGAGACGCTTGGAACGAAACTCCGACCCAAAACTAGAGTACCACCGTTTCATGCAAGAATACCTCGACCTTGGCCATATGCAGCTGACCAAAACAACTGGCGCCGAAAGCTCCAAATCTTTTTACTTACCGCACCATCCTGTCATCAAAGAAGCGAGTTCCACGACGAAAGTTCGTGTTGTGTTCGATGGTTCGGCAAAAACATCTACCGGTTTCTCCCTCAACGATTCCCTCTGTGTTGGTCCAGTAGTTCGAGACGAGCTACTTACCACAATGCTACGGTTTCGCTCGTACCCAATTGCTTTAGTCGGTGACATAGCGAAAATGTATCGACAAGTCCTCATGCACCCAGATGATGTTCCACTGCAGCGAATTTTCTGGCGATTTTCCCCCGACCAACCAGTGCAAACCTTCGACTTACTTACCGTTACTTACGGGTTAGCTCCGTCATCATTTTTGGCAACTCGTACACTGCTACAGCTAGCTGACGATGAAGGTCAGTCCTATCCCCTCGGCAGCAGGGCTCTCCGGAAAGGCTTTTACGTCGACGATTTCATCAGCGGGGAGCAATCGATCGAAAGAGCCATCCGCCTACGCAAAGAACTCAGCGAATTACTTGAGAAGGGAGGATTTGTTCTTCGCAAGTGAACTTCCAATCGACTCGAAATCCTACACGGATTAAACGCCGACCAAATCGGCACTCAATCCCCTCTGGAGTTCACCCCCCACGAAACGTTGAAAGCTCTGGGAATAATTTGGGAACCAGAAGGAGATTTTCTTCGATTCGATTCGCAAGTGCAACACGACGGCAAACCGCCCACCAAACGATCAATTTTATCGTCTATTGCCAAGCTATTTGACCCCATCGGCCTGATTGCGCCCGTTGTTGTGCGGGCCAAAATCATTATGCAGCAGTTGTGGCTACTACCAATTGAGTGGGATGATCCAGTTCCCAAAAATATTCGTGTCAACTGGGAAAGGTATCACAACGAATTGCCGAAAATTACCGCGCACAGAGTAAGTCGCTACGCATTTCTACCCTGCTCCACTATTCAATTGCATACCTTTGCCGACGCGTCCGAACTAGCCTACGGCGCATGCACCTACGCCCGTTGTGAAGACGAACAAGGAAACATAAAAATCGAACTTCTTGCCGCCAAGTCCCGTGTTGCTCCGCTAAAACGACTGACTGTCGCACGTCTGGAACTCTGCGCTGCAGTTTTAGCCGCTCATCTCCACGATCGAGTCAAACGAGCTCTCGATATTGACGTTTCTGCTTCTATTTTCTGGTCGGATTCTGCTATCGTTCTCCAATGGCTCCAATCATCTCCAAACACATGGCAAACCTTTGTGGGAAATAGAGTTTCGGAAGTGCAGCACTTCACTCATGGCTGTCAGTGGAAGCACGTTGCTGGTATCGAGAATCCCGCCGATTTGGTGTCCCGGGGTATGTCGGTTGACGAGTTCCTGGCTAGCACGTTATGGAAGGAAGGACCGCATTGGCTTCATCTGCCGGATCGAGAATGGACCAGCTCTAACCCGCCAAGTGTGGCCGAGGAAATGCCCACGCCAAGGCCAGAACTCAGCCTCCCCCCAACGCAGTACCTGTTGCGAGATCCCTGTCTGTGGAAATACTTACCAAAGCCAAACTTACCATGATTCGCCTTGCTCAACAAGATGCATTTAGTCCTGAAATAAAAGAGTTGGAAAGGGGGAAACCTATATCAAAACGCTCACATGTACGCCAAATGAGTCCGTTTCTAGATCAGGAGAAAGTGATGAGGGTCGGAGGCCGTCTTAAACTAGCACAGTTACCCTACCAAATGAAACATCCCGCCCTACTACCCAGCTTTCATCCCCTATCACGTTTAATTGCCATAAACTATAATGAAAAAATGCTTCACGCCGGTGGGCGACTGCTGTTATCAGCCATGCGCGAAGAGTTTTGGCCACTGCACGGTCGTCGCCTAGCACGTAGCACTGTGTGTAAATGCTTCCGCTGCGCTCGCCTTAATCCAGTGCCTGCTCATCAACACATCGGGCAGCTACCCGTTCACCGAATTATCCCCAGCCGTCCATTCAGTATCGTTGGAGTCGATTACGCTGGCCCGCTGTACCTTAAGCCGATCCACAAACGCGCAGCATCTGCAAAGGCGTACATCTGTTTGTTCGTCTGTTTCGCCACCAAAGCCGTCCACATTGAGCTCGTCAGCGATCTGTCCACTCAGGCTTTCCTATGTGCGCTTCGTCGTTTTATCGCCAGACGTGGTCGCCCAGCACACATCCACTCAGACAATGGCAAAAACTTTGAAGGAGCTAAAAATGAATTACTGGAATTATTTGCCATGCTTCAAAACTCGGAAGTAAACGAACAGATCGCATCTACCTGTGCTGACGAAGGAATCACTTGGCACTTAGTTCCGCCAAAAGCGCCCCATTTCGTCGGGCTATGGGAAGCTGCCGTTAAAGTAGCTAAAAGGCATCTCCACCGCCAGCTCGGTCCGTCTCGACTGTCATTTGAGGATGTCAGCACTGTGCTCACTCAGATCGAAGCACTGATGAACTCCCGGCCGCTGCTTCCTATGTCGGACGATCCCGATGAATTAGCTGCACTAACACCTGCGCTTTTTCTGATCGGAACCAGTATGCTAGCCTTGCCCGACCCAGACCATCGGAACATCCCTGTCAACCGACTGGATCACTACCAGAAGCTGCAACAGCGCGTCCAAAAATTTTGGTGTCATTGGCGCACCGAATACCTCCAGGAGCTTCAGAAAGACACCGTGATGTACCAACGAAACGATAGTTTGCTTCCCGGTCGAATGGTTATTGTCGTCGATGAAATGCAGCAGCCAATACGTTGGCCGCTCGCCCGAATCCTGCCACTTCACCCGGCCCGGATGGAATGACACGTGTTGTAACGCTGCGTACTGCTCGGGGAATTATCACCCGCCCAATCACCAAAATTTGCCTGCTGTCTGATCCTGCTACTACTGCAAACGACGAAGAAGATGATCCGCTGGCCACCAACCAACATCCGGCCCAACGATCCGAGGTTCCTGAAAATGAAAATTGAATTTTGTATACTCACCTAGTTGATAAGTTGAAATTTTTTCTTGTGAATTTTGTTTATTTTGAAATGACATTTCAAGGGGGTGGCAATGTTTAGATTAACCGTACAAATTTAGCGATGTTACTAAAGGGAGCTGATAACGGTGTAGGTTTTACTTTGTAACCCCACTCGTATACGTTAGCCGTGTAGCATTGGCATTTTGCTTCCTATGCATTTCGTCACCTATACATAGATAGTAACAGCTGTAATAGGGAAAAATAAGTTCAGTTGATTCCGACCGTCGAACTGTGAACACTACCTGCAAAATAAAAGAAAAGTGGTTAATAAAATTAGTACTTACCGTGTAGTTTTTCGTGGTTCCTGCCCTTCTTCAAAGTGCTGCTTGCTGTTCCATCTGCTGCGGTGTTCAGCTGCTGCTTGCTGCGTTGCTGTCCAAATCGGTGAGCTCAAAAACCACAACGTAGGACACTTAGCGCGATCAATATATATATATATATATATATATATATATATATATATATATATATATATATATATATATATATATATATATATATATATATATATATATATATATATATATATATATATATATATATATATATATATATATATATATATATATATATATATATATATATATATATATATATATATATATATATATATATATATATATATATATATATATATATATATATATATATATATATATATATATATATATATATATAATACTATACTAACTTAAACCTATTTTCAATTTGAACATTTCTCTACTTAAATTAATGTCAAAATGATAAAAAAACGCTATTGAAAACCTGACAGCAAACATCTACCGGGTTATTCTGGCCGTACTGCGTGCGATGAGTAGAGCGCCGAAAGAAGTCCATTCTCCGCAGTGACCTACCAGGAACGTTGAAGTCCAGCTTAGCGAGAAGCAGAGGGCAGTCATTGTTGTCAGCGAGAAAATCGAACACAAAAAGTCGCTGCAGAAAAACTCTCCTGTTTCGTAGCGTAGGCAGGTTGATAAGAGCACAACGATGCTCATACAGTGGTAGTTCAAATCGATTTCGCCAGGGAAGCCGTCGAAGGGCATACCGGACGAAGCTCTTTTGCACCCGTTCTATGCGATTAATGTGTTCGGTGTGATACGGTGCCCAAACGATAACTCCATACTCTAGAAAGCTGCGTACCAGACTGATGTACAGTGCCTTCAGGCAGCAAATGTCGTTGAAATCTTGGGTGTTTCGTTTGATGAGTCCTAGTATTGCATAGGCTTTAGCAGTTACTGCATTGAAGTGTTCGATGAAACGTAGCTTATAGTCAAGTATAACACCAAGGTTCTTGATTGATGAAACTCGTTCTACTGGGGCAGCGCTCACTGCATACTCAAACGTGTGAATGTGATTATGTTGCATTTCTGAATGTTTATAGTCATTCCGTTTCTATCACACCAACTCATGATCCTATCTATGTCCATCTGAAGTGCACAACAATCTACCAGAGTTGTTATGATGCGATAAATTTTCAGATCATCTGCGTACATCACATTACACGATGCCAATTCGCTGCAAATGTCATTCACAAAGAGAAGAGGTTCAAGATGACTCCCTTTAGGTACACCCGATGTGATGACGAATGGGTCTGAAAGTATAGTTCCAAGTCGCACAGATGCACTGCAGTTTGTAAGGTACGAGAAGATCCAATCCGTCAGCCAGTCAGAAAATCCGACTGGCCTCAACTTTTCGACAGCTAGGTGATGAGGAAGGCTGTCGAAGGCTTTGGAGAAATCTAAATACACTGCATCAATTTGTTGTCGTTTCTCTAATTTATCAATCAGCGTTGACACATAGCTCATTAGGTTCGTCGTTGTTGAGCGCTTTCTAACAAACCCATGCTGATCTGTAGTGATGATGTGTTTTACTGCAGGGTAGAGAAAAACTAACAGCATACTTTCAAAAACTTGTTGAAGGCAGCTTAGGATTATGCTATAGGATTGAAATTCCCCTGTAATTTATGACGTCATGGACATTACCGGCTTTATGAATTGGTGTTATTAAAGCCTCCTTCCACTTGGCGGGAAAAATACTTTCACCGAGAGAGCGATTGAAAAGCATTGATTAAAATCATACCACACATCTTCATCGTCAATCACTGGTGAACCGTACAGAGTCTCAATGGTCAATATAAACGGATCCAATTTGATTAGCGGTACGGGTGGTTCTATGATTTGAAAATCACTGGCACTACTTACAAAGGCTAAATCAAGTAATCTCCCATTGTCATTCGTCAGCTAGTTTACTTGTTGTAAACCAGAAGCGATTATATTTTCGACTAACAACAGCTCGTGCTCAGAGGATGCATTATTAGGGATAAAGCATCCGATTTCGTCATTAAAGCTCCAGCGTAGCAACGGTAAATTATAATCACCGAGAACAACAACCCTAGTGCGATCATCAATGTGATTGAGCAGCTTATCCACACAGGCGGCATGCTGCTCATATAAAGCGAGCTCGGAATTTGGTGGTAGGTAAATCACACAAATAACGATAGATACGGTCCCACATGTGACTCGAACGGCAATCTGCTCTAGAGACTCAGCCCCATCGATAGCTACAATATTGCTTCGATTGTTTTTCTTTAAACCTATCAAAACACCACCACCACGGCTGTGCCGGCTTGTGGAAGAATTTCGATCACAACGATATATTGCATACTCATCGGTCAGCTCAGTATTAAGTATATTGTCGTTGAGCCATGTTTCAGTAAACACCACAACGTCATAATCAGTAATCGAAAGTGCTCCAATGAGTTGCCGGGTCTTGGAGCGGAGCCCTCTCGTGTTTTGATAGAAGATTGTGAATGGACGTTTAGTTTTGTTGTGTAAGTTGTTAGTTTTCGGGCCGAGATCGGAGCTTTGTGGTGTGAATAAGGTGTTTAGAGTCGGACTAGTGTTAATGATAGGTGACAAGCAGGAAGCGAGCGCGGTTGTTGTCGCGGTTGTCGGTTGTGATTCATCCCAGTTGCGACGATTGAAACTGAAAAGTCGATCTGGCGTGGAAGTCAAATTCGCGGAAGATGATCCCCTTCTGCCAGGTGGACTTTAACAGTGATACGGATTTTAGCTGCATACCAACTCCAACTTGGAACGACACGAAGGAAAGTTCGTCAAGATTTTTGCCCTTGGGAACTAATTTTCGAACGTCAACAGTTTCGCTGGTGTTTAGGTTTCGCTGCACCAAACCGCGTATGTCATCCTCTGTAGCATTTGGATTGAAGCCGGATAGGTAAAGTCAAAATAAATCTTCGTTTTCCGTACAGCCAGTGGTATTACTACGCTAGGATCAATATCTTTTGTACCTTCAGTGACGTTTGAAACAGACTGATCAGAATCGTCATCAATCCTGGGACGTTTTCGCGTGTTACTGGAAGTACTATTCTTTCGGCCAGCTCGATCTTGAAATACAGTTGGCAAAATTTTGTTGATTTTTGCGCTGTTTTGTTCCATCTCTTGTCTTAGCTCCATTAGTGCTTTGTTTTGTTCAGCACTAATGGCCTCCATGCCATTGTTGGTGGATGAAATCGTTTGACGAAAAGTAGCATTAGCCATCAATTTAGTACAAGAGTTACACATCCAGAATAAATTAGCGCATTTGGCGATCGAATCACGCATGGCGGCAGATTGTTTCACGCACTTTAGGTGGAAAGACGACTTACAGAATCCACTGCAAACGATTTCTTCCACTTTTTCAATTACACGAGTGCAGGCACAACAAACCGACGCAGCATCCATTGTAATGGTTAAAGAGAAATTAAATTCGGCAAAATCGTTAAAGTTGCGGCTCGGAATAGGTGTACTCCAGGTATGTTGAGCGAAACGATGATCGATGAGCGGGATTTAAATGTTAAATGTAGAAAACGGGGATTTTAAATACAAAAAACACTGATTAGGAAACGAGTAAGCCACACAAACAACAATGTTATTTACCTCGAACTGTAATGATCAATCAATCATATTGGAATGCTTACCACTAGTTTTTGTGTGCATTCAACTTAAATTTTATTCCATTCTTCTAAATAGTAATTTCTAAGCTCATTCTCATTATAATCCGCATAGTTTCGCACTTTTCATCCCAATACTCCTATTTATTTTTCTAATCAGTTAATAAAAGGGGTCCGCAGTGAAGAATCCATAACATTTAAACAATTATAAATTAACTTTTATATATATATATATATATATATATATATATATATATATATATATATATATATATATATATATATATATATATATATATATATATATATATATATATATATATATATATATATATATATATATATATATATATATATATATATATATATATATATATATATATATATATATATATATATATATATATATATATATATATATATATATATATATATATATATATATATATATATATATATATATATATATATATATATTATTTTCTATTTGATTATATTGTTTTGTTTGCATTACATTTCTAATTTAGTATATTTGGTGTTCAGCCACAAGTGGTGACTTTTCATCCCTATTGTTTACATGATTCAGTTAATTATTATTAAGTTATAATATGCTTTCGCAGTTAAGTATTTTTTTTCAGTAGGATGTTTTAAACCTACTTGTCTTCTGAATAAGGAGCTAAACAAATCTTACAAACTAACTTATAAACTATAAAGAGAGCTAATCGTTACAATTGAAGATTGCAACTATTTTTGTCTATTTCTTATAAAAGAAATGTATAGAATTCGCTCAAACTTTCAAGATTTTTTCCGAGGCCCGGAGGGCCGAGTCTTATATACCAATCGACTCAGCTCGACGGTTTGGGACAATGTCTCTCTCTCTCTCTCTCTCTCTCTCTCTCTCTCTCTCTCTCTCTCTCTCTCTCTCTCTCTCTCTCTCTCTCTCTCTCTCTCTCTCTCTCTCTCTCTCTCTCTCTCTCTCTCTCTCTCTGTGTGTGTGTGTGTGTGTGTGTGTGTGTGTGTGTGTGTGTGTGTGTGTGTGTGTGTGTGTGTGTGTGTGTGTGTGTGTGTGCGTGTGTGTGTATGTATGTAACGGACAAATTCTCATTCGTGTTTCTCAGCAATGGCTGAACCGATCTTATCCAAACCAATTTTAAATGAAAGAACTAGAAAACAGTAAGAACGCTATTAATTTGTTTTTGATTCTGATGTTGGGTTTCCAAGATAGGAATGTTTGAATCTGTAAAAATGGCGTTTTTTGCAGTTTTTTTAGATTATCTGCCGAAATTGACAACATAGATTAACACTTCATATGTTTTAGACAGCTTTAACAAATACCTACTATTATCAAAAGAGATATTTAACATTAAATGCGGACGAAAGATTTTTATCATTTCCATTGCCAGAAATATGACCAAAAACATGTAATCTATTATTAACGCCAAAACGGCCTATTTTAGGTCAATAATATCTTCGGAGAATATAATGGACGTAATACGCCCGTTCTTTTGGTATTGTGTTTTTACTGATTAATCTCCCTATGAGTGAGATATTTTCACAAATTTTCTTGGAAGTGATTATATCGAAATGATGCCTTCAGCAAATTTGTAGCTCTTACTTTTGCAAATAACTTTACTGAAGACTTCAAATATCAATTTTGAATACTTTAAAAGTTATGGCTTGTTGTTTGTGGATTACCTTTTGTCGCCTATTTATTGTTCAATATTGTAATAATCCATTGAAATAAGCCAAACATTATTTCGATAAAACGAATTTTGTATTTCATTTTTCTCTCTACAACCGCTAGAAATAATCACCTAATACTTCCAAGTTGTCTGGAAGAAACTTATCAGTGCAAAAATGTTCATTTGTACGAACCTTCTGACAGCAATTTTTCTAACTTCTGACTATCGGATCGACCTGAAACATATCGGAAAATGAAAAGCGAAATAAATAACTCCAAGCAACGGCGTAGCCAAGAGAACGTTTTGGGGTTTAATACCATACAACAACATTTGATCTATACATATAATTGGTCATGCGACAAAAATCAAATGCTCATCAAAATCGATCAGAACCTGCTAGAATCGCATGGAAATCGTCATTTTTCATAAATTTCTCTCTACATTCGGAAAGTGTTATTCTCGTTATTAATCATATTACGTTTTCGTCTCAACTCGACGCATTCCCAAAATAAAAACCTGTTTTAATCCACCTAGTGGTGCAATTGTGCTTGTCTCATTTGTCCAGACTACGATTCCATGGCTGGTTATGTTCAATACAATGGTGGAAATGAATATTACATGTTCAGTACGATTTGCACATATATACAATGGATCGGCAGCCACGATCTTGAGATACTATGTGATACTGAAACATCGCTTGAAACCAGCGGCGGATCATGGAGAAAGATCCCGGAGGTCCAGGTCCTGCCGAAAATTTTCAACTTGTTAAGAAATTTTAAACTAGTTTTAGTTTTAAAGAAGCAACCCCTCACTGCATACTCCCTCCGGTCCGGTATGATTGAGGATTTTTAGAGTGATTGCATAACCTTTCTATATGAGAAAGGTAAAAATGTACCAAAGTCCAAAAAAATAAATTTTTGTCAAACATTATTTTTTCGAGTTTATATATTACATATTACATATTACATATTACATATTACATCACATCTCAATGTTTCATGCATTATAAAGTCATTTGGCATCAAAAATACAAATTTGATTTTGAAAATTTTTCATTTCAGTTTATATGGGAATTTGCTGTGTGATTGCACTCTTCAACTCGTAACTCCGGAACCGGAACAATCAATAAAAAATTCAATAGCAGCCGATGGGAAGGTTGTACCTTTCATTTGAGACTAACTTTGTGCAAATCGATCCAGCCATCTCTGATTAACAGAGGTCACTTTTTTCCACATACACACACATACATACACACACAGACATTTTCGTATCTCGACGAACTGAGTCGATTGGCATATGACACTCGGCCCTCCCGGTTTGGATTGGATTGACGAATTTTAGAGTGAATGAGAAAGGCAAAAACATTTTTAGCAAATGTTGAAATTCATGTATTTTTTTGGTGAGC
Organism: Topomyia yanbarensis; assembly: GCF_030247195.1. NCBI lineage: Eukaryota > Metazoa > Arthropoda > Insecta > Diptera > Culicidae > Topomyia > Topomyia yanbarensis. The sequence continues at coordinate 271,828,737 of NC_080671.1, forward strand.
AGTGCTATGTTTCATAGACATTAAATCAATTTTAACTTCGCTTTCTATTAAATAAAGACCCTTATTACAGTACATCTCTACAAAAGCGAGCTCAATTTGAAAAGAAATCTGAGGATTATGATTGATTACAGAACTCTGGAATTTTCTATTGGAAAGTTTTCAGGCAGGAATTTGATATTGATGCTATTAGACAACTGTGAAATCAAGACCAATAGATCAGTTACATATCAGGACCCCATTCCGAAAATTTATCAAAAGTCCTCATGATGTTTACAACAGGTTATCAATGTATGGATCAGATAATTGTTATTGTAATATTGAATTAAATCAGTCTGCATCAATAAATTTTCAACTTCAATCCAATTTTTTTTTGTGTGGTGGGAGGGGGGGGGGAGTTGTATGGTGTTAAACCCCAAAACCTTCTCTTGGCTACGCCGTTGCTTGAAGTTATTTACTTCGCTTTAATTTTCCGATATGTTTCAGATCGATCCGATGGTTATAAGTTAGAAAAATTGCAGTCAGAAGGTTCGTACAAATGAATATTTTTGCACTGATAAGTTATCAAGTTCCTTCCAGACAACTTGGAAGTGTTGGGTGATTATTTTTAGCGGTTGTAGATAGAAAAATAAAATACAAAATTCGTTTTATCGTAATAATGTTTGTCTTATTTCAATGGATTATTACTGTATTGAACAATTATTAGGCGAAAAAGAGTAATCCACTAACAACAAGCCATAACTTTTAAAGTAGTCAAAATAGATATTTGAAGTCTTCAGTAAAGTTATTCGCAAAAGTAAGAGCTACAAATTTGCTGAAGGCATCATTTCGATATAATCACTTCCAAGAAAATTTGTGAAAATATCTCACTCATAGGGAGATTAATCAGTAAAAACACAATACTAGAAGAAAGGGCGTATTGCCTCCATTATATTCTCCGAAGATACTATTGACCTAAAATAAGCCGTTTTGGCGTTAATAATAGATTATATGTTTTTGGTCATATTTCTGGCAATGGGAAACGATAAGAATCTTTCGTCCGCATTTAATGTTAAATATCTCTTTTGATAATAGTCCGATTTCAACAATCTATAGCTTGTTCGAAAGGTATTCGTTAAAGCTGTCTAAAAACATATAAATTGTTAATCTATATTGTCAATTTCGGCAGATAACTTAAAAAAACTGCAAAAAACGCCATTTTTACACATTCAAACATTCATATCTTGGAAACTAAACATCAGAATCAAAAACAAATTAATAGTGTTCATACTGTTTTTTAGTTCTTTTATTTAAAATTGGTTTGGATAAGATCGGCTCAGCCATTGCTGAGAAACACGAATGAGAATTTGTCCGTTACATGCACACACACAGACACACACACAGACATTGTCCCAAATCGTCGAGCTGAGTCGATTGGTATATAAGACTCGGCCCTCCGGGCCTCGGAAAAAATCTTGAAAGTTTGAGCGAATTCTATGCATTTCTTTTATAAGAAATGTAAAAACACAATAGTTCTTAAATAGGAAATAAAACCAAGTCTGGAAATATTCACTGTTGATTTTCTTTGAATGGTATCACTGCTAGTATCGCTTTTTTTTTCAAGAAAAAGCGTTGAGTCCTGCCACTATCCCATGTAGTATGTGTTATCAAAAACATCGCGAAGCATTAAGTTCTAAATGTTCTTAAACGACGTAATTATAAGAAATGTCTCATCACACTGTTAGGTGGATTAAAAGCGTTTTTATGATGGATTTGATCTCATCATAGTTTGTTTCAATAATATCGTCTAGAGACAATACTTGATTTGAAACGTTTTCATATTGCTACGTGTGGCGTATCGCTCTGCCTGTTTAATGGGAAGATGGCGCGAACTTTACCAACTAACACTTTAGCGCCATCCGCGAAAGCAGATGTGTTTTGCGGTTTTCTAATTAATTTGCCCGGACTCTTACCCCAGGGGGGGGGGACATTCAGATTCGCGCTATCTTTAGGTATTTGGCAATATCGTGGGAAAGCCCAAAACTACCACAAAAATGCACAGAAATACCGAAAATCAAAAAAAAAAAACAAAGGAAATACAAATATGACTTACCCACGGACCGCCAAATACGTCCTCCAGCGGTCTTTGCACAGTTTCTTCGGCCTTTGCTACGGCCAGGATCCAGAACTAGGCGAAAATCCACTTCTCCACACTTCACAAACCGCGAAACGCACGACACAAACCACTGAATTTGGAACGGTACATCAAATTTATTCACCGGACAAAACGACGGCCAACGCAAAAACCACAAAAAACAGCCAAAGTACTCAAACACGACTCTTGACTATCCAGCGCAACGATTCAAAAGTAAGAGAGCGATCGAAAGCTTCCCCCAATCACAGGAAAACTCCCAGTCTTTCGCCTAGTAGCTGTAACCTCATAAAACCGCGCAAAGTGGCTAGAAAAACGGATATTTTCTTGCACTTTTAAGCTCGGTTCAGTATGTGACGCGTAGCAAGTCATTCCGTACCCCAATGCCTCTCAACTCTCACGTACCCCAGCATATTCCTGTTAGTAATCATGAACTCTTCACGACATTGCCATTTATTTCATGCATTTTCCGTTGCAACGCAAGAATATTTTTGTAAGACTTCGGTTTCAATAGGACTCACAACGTTGAGATTAAAATTATGGACGCTTTCAAACTGCTGAGCAAGTTTTTGAGCTTTTTCTTCGTTTGTAAGAAGTATGTGGTCACCTTCCTTCAAAGCTGGAATTGGTTTCTGAGGTTTCTTAAGAACCTTAGAAAGTTTCCAGAACGCTACCTAGATCCATTGGACTAAAGGAAGCGTTGGGTGCAAACGAGATTGAGGGCGTGGTAGTTGTAGCCACTGAAGCATAAGATGACACACCATTGTAGGATGGTGTGACGGAGGTAGAATAAGTTGTTAATCTATTTTGAATCGGATTAACACGTTTGGGCGTGTTTTCTTGAAGTGTGTCTGAAGAAGCAGGTACATTTTTGATTTGTTGTTTTTGTTGTCTAGAACGAGAATTTATAATTTTTTCTCGAACAGGACTACCCCAGAAATTCGATTCATGATTTTCGCTACAATTAGCGCATTTGAAACTTTTTGTGGTTTTTTTCACCGGACAAGTATCTTTCGTGTGCGATTTATCACCACAGATCATACATTTGGAATCCAAAGGACAATTTTTTGTGCCACGCCCAAAGCCTTGGCATCTACGACACTAGGTCAGATTTTTAATTCTGCCCCCATGTCGTCTATAATGTTCCCACTTTACTCGCACGTGGAATATAAAACGTGCTTTTTCATTTACTTTCAAATTATTAACCTCATTACGGTTAAAATGAATTAAATATAGCTCCTGGATAATTCCAAAGCGTACTGGCGTGTCATCGCCGGTAGCCTTTCTCTTCATAAGAATAACTTGTGAAGGAGAAAAGCCAAGTAATTTTTTCAATTCGTTGGATATTTCATCCAAACTTTGACCTTGAGGTAGCCCTTTCAAGACAGCCTTGAATGGTCTATCTGTCTTGAAATCATATGAATAAAATTTATATAACTTCTCCGTAAGATACTGAAGTAGTCGTTTGTGGATAATCAATTCCTCCGCTGTAACTCGACATTCTCCTCTTCGGCCAATCTGAAAAGAGACTTTTACGTCCGGAAGGAACGTCGAAAGCTCAGTTCGAAAGGCTTTGAAGTCGGAGATCATCACTGTTATAGGCGGAGGTGATTACGTTTTCTTCTCATTGGCATTATGCGCAATGCGAGGAAATTTTGAAATTTCATCAGCTTCACATTCGGATAAAACATCGAATGCTGCAGTCAGTTGAATTTTCGGGTGGAGAAGATACCCTTTTCCGTTTAGCTTTAATTTTTGGCACACGGCCTTTCTGAGAGGACCCAGGCATGTTGGAAGAATTAAATATTTCTTTAGGCTGAATTGTTCTTGAAAAATGTTTTAGTCTTGAAAAGACTGATTGAGTAGAAAAAGTAGGTAGTCTTGAAAAAGACTAATTGTCGAAAAAATATAGGTAGTCTTGAGAAAGACTGATCGAGCGAAAATATAGGTAGCCTTGAGAAAGACTGTTGCTGTTGAAAAACTCTAGGTAAACCAGGAGCTATCAAGATTTGTGACCGGTTCGAACGAAGGTTCAAGCCGGTATGAATTATAAATTAACTCTAAACGTTTTTTGGACGCCTTATGCTTTAGGTTCTCCTCCTGATCGAATTTCCAATATCCACCAGCTTTTAGTAAAAGTACCATTTTACGGAAGCTTTGCTTTAAAATTTATTTTAAGATATTCATATTAAAATACACATTCTGATCTATCATTCCATCAATAAATACCAAATCTCTAACACTTTTAGTGGACATATAATACCCCATACAATAACACCACTGTCCCTGCGCTTAGCTGCTGTTATAAGACTATTACCTCCAGGTCTGAGTTCGAATTTCTCCACTCAAAACAACAGCCATTTAAGTCAAAGATGTTGAATTTGGACTCGTAGACAAAGTTTAACATCTTTCCAATATTCCAATAACGTTGTTTAGTCTATAAAAATCAATTCTTTGTTCTTCTCATTGATGAACAGCTTCTTGCTCAGAACACAGGCGTTGTAATTGTCCGTTCTCCATACATTAAGAGCCGTACCAGAGCCGTACCAGTTTTCCTAAATTTTTCTAATTAAAATCCGTTTATCTATCATCATCAATTTATTACAGTTCAAGTTTTTCGCAATATCTGTTCTGCATTTCGCCACATCAAAGTTTTTACCAACATGTTAAATAGTTGGATGCAACCTTTGAACAATTTCAAAGATTTTATAAAGTGATTTAGCTTCATTTTGGTGGGTAATAATTAGTTTCCGTCCCATAATGGCTTTTTTTAACCGTTACGTTAATTTGAGGGAATTTCTTAAACTAGTGTTGAGGAAACTGTGCCAATGATCACTTTTCTGTAGTCATAAAATCTATTTTTCAAAGTAAAACAAAAGAAAAAGAAATAACTGGTCTTAAATTACAAATTCTTACTTTTCAAAAGTGTACGAATATGAAATTGTGCCATTTTCAGTAATGTAATGATTTTTGCCTTTCTCATATAAAGAAAGGCTATGCAATCACTGTAAAATGAACCGATTTTCGCAAACTTAGTTTCATCTGAAAGGTATAACGCTCCCATAAGCTGCTATTGAATTTTTAGTTGGAGTTACGGGTTGAAGAGTGCGGTCACACAGCAAATTCCCATATGAACTATATGGTACCACCATGATGTTAAAATGATGTAAAACATATTAAAATTGATGTAACATTACTCTAGTTTGCGGGTCTGGATCACTAATGATCAATTAAAGCAGCTTGGACCACATTGGCCACCTATGACGGTTCATGACGCCCCCGGGGAACCCGCCAAGTTCCTAAGCTAATATCACACCCATTCCCCAACGAATTCTCTACCGATTTTTACAAACTTGATTTCAAATGAAAGATACAGTAATACCATTGACTGCTGCTGATTTTCATTCGGTTCTGACTCTTGCTCCCGAGTTACAGGGGTGTTAGTAAGGATACACTGGAATTTTCCATATAAATCGGTACAATCATAATACCTCAGAGGCTAAAAACTATTGAAATGGTCACCAAATTACTTCTAATCGCAGATCTAGATCACTGATTGCCAATCAAACATTCTTTGAATATATTGTCCACTATCGACGATTCCGGAAGACCGGAATTGCGGGCATATTCCACAATTAAAGTCACATCGGTTCATCGGTGATGACTGAACCGATTTTCTCAAACCAAGTCTCAAATGGAAGGCAAAATATGCAGTTGAGTATTGCGTCGCCGCCCCTCCCCCCCTCCGCCTTGCCCTTGCACCTCCCTCCTTCATCACTCCCCTCCTCTTGGACCACCCTCACGCCCGCATTTCCTTCATCCACCCCGTATACCAAAATAAGATGAAGGATTTCTGACGCATCCTCCACTCCCACTCTACTAATCCCCCATTCCCTACATGTTCAAACCCATTCCACCAACCTTTCCAAATTATAATCACATGAAGTTAACATTGAACTCATGCTTATTAAGCTAATTAAATATTATTCTTTTGCCTTTCTTATATAGAAAGGTTATGCAATTGCTCCAAAAACCGACTTTCTAACCGAGGCCCGGAGGGCCGAGTCTCATATAACATTCGACTCAATTCGCCGAGATCGCAAAATATCTGTGTGTATGTATGTGTGTATGTATGTATGTATGTATGTATGTATGTATGTATGTATGTATGAATGTACGTATGTATGTATGTGTGTATGTGTGTATGTGCGGATTTGTTAACAAAATGTACACATCGGTTTCTCGGAGATGGCTGAACCGATTTTTACAAACTAAGATTCAAATGAAAGGTATAATATTCCCATAGGTTGCTATTGAATTTCATTTTCAACCGACATCTTGATCCGGATTACGAGTTGAAGAGTATGGTTACAAAACAAAATTTGTTGATTTGTCCACATCGGTTTCTCGGAATTTTCTGAACCGATTTTGACAAACTTGATTTTAAATGATAGGTCCATCAGCTGCTGTTGAATTTTGTGTGGATCCGAGTTCTGGTTCCTGAATTACAGGGTGATACGTACGATCACGCAGCAAATTCCGATTCTAACGAATTTTGCGATGAATGTAAAAAGGTGATTTTTTTTTCCAAAATGTGCACAACTGTTGAATTTGTAGATCTAGGTCCCCAACAGTTATTCAAAGGCTCTTTGGTCACACTGGCCACCATCGACGGATCCTGAAGTATCCAAATTCAGAATAATGGTTATATTGATTTCTCTAAAATGGCTAGACCGATTTGATCAACTTAGTCTCAAATGAAAGGTGTCGCGTCCCCGGAAACTATTATCAACTTCCATCTCCATCCGACTTCCGGCTCCGGAGTTACGGGTTGTGGAGTGCGATCACATAGAAAACTCCGATTCAAACCGATACCGCGATGAATGCAAAAAGGTGCTCTTATATATGTACTTGCCAAGTGTAATAAAAATGAAAGAGATTTCCATAATGTTATATTGTACGAACCAGCTATTATATCATAGTTTGGAGAAATGAGAAAGGCACAATTGCACCTCTAGGTGGATTAAAACAGGTTTTTGTTATTTCATTGACTTCACTGATTTCATTGTTTTCTTTAATTTCAATTTAAACATTTTGACATTAACATCAATTTATATGCTCTAGACAATTTTGCCGAATCAAATATATCTACATTTCTCGGTTTCAAGCAATTATTCGTCAAGACAAGGTAGCGGCTTTTAGTTTGGTGTCCGCCATTTTGGTTTTCAGCATTGAAACAAACATAGATTGTTGAACTGTTAACAACTGCTCAGAACCAGCCATTTCGATATTGTCCCATCGACTCTCAACAACTAATTGAACTCAATTCAGTTGTCTATTCGGCAGCACTGCACACGAATATACCGCTTCTTCTTTTAACCGCAGCACCGTGTATAGAAAAAAACTCTCTAAAGCCGAACCGAAACCGCTGCTAAGAATACATCAACACAAGTAGAAACTCGAGCACACATGTAAACGGTGCTGAGTGACTCGGTTTGGTTTTATAAACTGAGAATCGGTTGAGGTTTAGACTTCGTTTACCGTGTGAACGAAAACAAAACCGAATACGATATGCATCACTCGTTTACACGTGTTGAGATTTTGACAACCGTACCGGTGAATGTACGTACCGGTTGGTTTTCTTACCCATCTCTGATTTCTAACATTTGAACATGGGGGTCCCTTTTCAAAAATTTCTGCTGAAATATTTTCCCAGTTTTCGAACGCCACTAACTTCCGTTGTACTGATCGAAATCGCTAGATTTTTGCACTATCTAATCGGAAATATGTGCACGTATATTGTATTTGATTCCGTAAAATGTACGTATATTATAGATAACGAAAATAATGTATTCTGTAAAGGTGGTAATTGTCTACGCTGATTGGTCCGTACAATTCAACCAAGCAGCGAGCGTTGCTAGCACTGCCTCTTTGTTATCAAATGATCTTCGCCAGGTATAAAAACGGCACATAAGAGAAAATTCGTCAGTTTGCTTTCTGACCTCGTAGTAGCTGCTACGTTTTGTGTCAGCTCAAACTCTTCGGTTGGAATATATTCAATGACTGCCGTCAGGCATCATTCCATCCAATGATGCACAGGCATGGCGTGCATACAATGATCAGGACACATCGCAAAAAAGCAGAACGCTCTTTTTTCAATACGAGGATTGTGTGTTGGTTGTGTGCGAGAGACCCCGCTCTCTTGCTCTTTAAATTATGCGTTGCGGGCTCAGATAAATTCATCATTTGGTTAATTTTCTTTTGGCAAGCGATGATACGATTGACAATGACGATTTTAATAGCATTGGTTGTTGTGTTGATTTGATATTCGGGGCAAACTGGGACAACTTTTTACATATGATCTATGTATATGCTGCTATAAATACAGTTTAATTGTATAACTGCTGCATGTATTGGATTTGTACATCCACATTAAGACCGGTTTATTTTATGTTCAGCTAAATGATTTTACTTATTTCGCAGTTCAACTAGTGAAATGCTCCATTAAAAGCAATGTCCTGGCATCACATTCGTTGTTGGTTACTATCATACATGCCAATTGCAAAGTTATTGCGAAAACTCCACGCTAAGAAACCTACTTGGTGAAGGTGAACATATTATGTATAGGGCATTCGCCTTAACTCTCTAATGCCGACAGTCCACGCGCAAATACCCTTCTGCTGGCTCTTAACTATAGAGTGAGTTTAATTTACTGTAAGTCCAAAAACTCTTTGTTATACGATTTGGCCCTTAATTTACTTCATTGGTACATGCCATACTTTAAAGTGGTCTTTTTCCAAAAATATTCAGCAAGACGAATGCATTTTTATCCCACTATACATAGGGGAATTGTGGTTAAGACGGACACATGGTTATTTTAGGGATTTGATAATAAATCTTCCGTTGTATTGTATGTGTACCCTATCATTATGGGTAACCTTGAATTATGAAACACTCAGTAGACCTTGAATACTGCTAAATGTGTACAATTTAAGCAAATATTGATAATCAGTAGTGCAGCTTCGTGCGGATGTAATTTTCAAGTTTCCAATTTTAAGATTTATCGAGGAAAAAATCAATTCAATCGCGGATTTTTTCTTTATTTCGATAAAGTAACTCTTAAGTGACATCTTCGTGGAAAATAACAGCTAAGTTGATTTATGTGTGAATAAGTGCAAACGTTTAAAAAAATATGTGTACTGGTGGGGCAAGACGGACAGTCTTGATGAATTCTATTGATTCATCATTATATATGAAATGTATCGCGTGTACAAACAGCAGTCTAGCAGTCAAATGAGGAGTATCATCCAGTTATCTGAAGTCTCGCTTGCAGTAGACTGCAAGATGTACGTTGATGTGACCAAATACGGAATTCCTAGAACCTGGAAAAGGTGACGACTTTGTGCATGTCCCATACTCTGGCTGAGTGTAATCGGGGAATTGATGTTACCAATTACGCATTTAATATATAACTTTCTAGTTTTGTAAAAATGATTATGACTGTTCAATGGAACTGATTGTATAGCTCTGTACGATAACGGCAAAACGATATTAGAAAACACAGAATTTGCTTCACCCGCACTCTGGAAAATGTGCAGATATTTCTTCGTTTGCTAGTTCTTTAAAAAATGATACTTAGTGATTTTTGTAACATAATCTATCTGTACACTCGAAAGCCAACATATGGTGCTACAACATGGAGTATTATATGTTGACATAACATGCTCTTACTATGTAATATTTCAGTATATCTTTAACATGTCCATTAGGGTGGGACAAAAAATGGAATCCAGCTCCGAGCAACTTTTCAGGTACCATTTGGGTCCTAGAACAACTGTGCAAATTCTTAGCTCGATCCTTGAAACTATATTTTTGCGCCCACTGTTTAAAGTTTACATGGGATTTTGTATGGAAAAACTAACTTTCACAAAATAATTCCTCCGGAAGTCGCCCGTTGCTTTCTAAAAATAAATTGTTATGTGGCTTTTATGGGAAATTTAACAAAGAAACAGAGTCTCGAAAACCACGAAACGATCTGACGCTTGAGCAAAAAGTTATTAAGCAGAAACCGATCGATGCTCTGATGATTGATAAAATATTCATTTTTTCTAGCACCACTGCTGTTGGCTGTCCAATTATATGCAATTTTGTTTTGATCTTCTCTTAATGTGATTAAATCATTTATTTATGCTGTTTGGCCACTTCGCAAGGGTTTTGGGGGATAAATTGAGGCTTCTTTTGTACATAATAAGAGAAAGTTAAAAAATTTGTATATTATTCGACCGTCAGCAGCAGTGATGCTATGAAAAGTGAAATTTTCATTAATCCTCAGGGCATCAATCGGTTTTTGCTTAATAACTTTTTCCACAAGCATCAGATCGTTTCGTGGTCTTCTAGATTTTGTTTCCCTGACAAATTTCCTAAAATAATAAGTCATCTATTTATTTTTAGGAGATAACGGGCGACTCTTGGAAGAATTATTTTGCAAAAGTAAATTTCCCCATACGAAATCCTATGTAAACTTTAAACCGTGGGCGCAAAAATATAGTTTCACCGACCGAACTAAAAATTTGCAGAGTTGTTCCGGGAGCTAAATGGGATCCAAAAAGTTACTCGGAGCGAAATTTTATTTTTTTCATGCAACCATGTCCCACTCTAATGTCCATCTTACCTCCAGTTCTTCTATGTGTAATGAAATATTCAATAATCAGGGCCGGTTACCATATTCACAGATTTTTCTGTAATGTCACAGATTTTTTTTCACAATTTATGATCATAAATTCTTATTTACAGAAGAGATTTTTGGCATTTTGATAAAAATTTCACAGATTTTTGGAAATATTGTGATTTTTCACAGACTTTTTGGAAATTCATCACAAATTTTTTTTTTCTTGCTTTCTCAAATCGCAATCCACGTGAAACTAATCGAGTTGGTAATTACCCACTCGAAACTTTGAAACAAACCTAACTTTTAAATTTTGCCACTCGTGTGTCTCAGGTGCACGTTTGAAATTTTCGAGGTACGACCAAGACTCCATTTGTACAAACGCGTCGCGAGTGATTTATGTGAATGTAACGCAAGCATATGTAGAGGTAGATGGGGTAAAATACACTCCTAAGAAAATATAATCATAACTTAGCTATAGACTATCATTTGGAAGAATTCAATTAATGATATCATTTAGCCAACATTTTACTATGAAATCACAATCGCTTTGCGAAACATTCAGGAACATGAAAAATATTCAATTTATCAAAATCATTATAAATTGCTCTTTGAAAAATAAGCAGGGCAAAACGCACCTGTGCAGAGGTAAAAGTCAACACAACGACGGGGTACAATACATCATAACAAATATCAAAATAGCTGATTTTAATGCAGAAGATCGTAAAAATTGCAGCATTCCAATTAACAGCCTAAATGTATTCTACTTCTCTTCGGTTATGTCTCTGACATTACCTACCCATCTTTTTTATTATAATTTTTTTTGATTTTTTTTTTATTTTTATTTAAGTTAAATAGTGCGGTCGAGCGTTTTGCTCCCGCAACAAAATGGATCAAGGAGAAGGATCTCCCTCCAGAGATGAATATTATGGGGAAAAGGAACACCTATCTGTTTCGACGACAGATGGTATTATCTACGAGCCATCATCCCCAGTTCCCTCAAATGTCTCACAGAACCCCCCCGAGTCAAGGTTTACCAGGATGGATCCGATGGTCCTTGGGTGGTATGCTTTCGGCTTAAAAAACCGTCAAACAGCAAAACTGTTGCGCGGGAGCTGATTAAATGTTACTCGGCCGTAATCGAGATTAAAAAGGTTCAGTCAGATAAACTGCGCGTAGTCGTTACTGACTTGAAACAGGTCAATGATATCGTTAGCAATAGCCTTTTTACGATGGAGTATCACGTCTACATTCCTTCTCGCGATGTGGAGATTGACGGTGTGGTAAGTGATGCGAGTCTAGTTGTCGATGATGTGATGAATGATAGAGCTGTACTTCCGAGCTACGTTGAAGTGGGAAAAGCTCGTCTACCTGTGCGTCTATTTGTACCGTGTGTCATGAATTCTACCAATTGCAAGCAGCTAGGTCATACGTCCATCTACTGTAGCAACAAACAACGGTGCGGCAAATGTGGGGAACGCCATGCGGATGATACATGTAGTAGGCCCGCTGAGAAGTGTGTTTACTGTGGGGAGAATCTGCATGTACTTATGGCATGCCCAACGAACAACCTTCGCGTAGTAGATGCAGAACACTAGATTAGGATTGTCGCTGGCATCAGTGGTAGGAACATCATTGTTTTGCTTCCGGGATATACATGTCAAATGGGCCAAATAAAAAAAGCAAAAAAATTATCCTCTATCGTCGTTTCATAGCGACTAATCATTTTTGTTTTTTTTGTCCAGCAAAACTATGGCCATTCTTGGTTATTGTGTTTTCGCTAATTAGAATAGGGGCCATGCATAAATGACGTAGCATTTTGGGGGGTAGGGAGGGTATACCAAATTTGTGACGACGTGTGACGAAGGGGAGGGTAGGGTCAAAAGTTGTGCGACGTAGCATTAAGTTTAAAATCCATTGTTTACAGACAACAATTTAATAATACTCCATTCCCAACCCAAGCAACCAGAAGTTCGGAGAATACTTAAAAAGCACATTTTAAAGTTCACATAAAGTTCTTAGCGAACTTTCGAGCTGCTTAAGCTTTAATGGAACTTGAAAGCTGCTTAAGCCGCTATTAGAACATAAAATGTACTGAAAAATTACTTAAAACGAGAAGTTGGTTACTTGGATAGAGAAATAAATTTAAATTCAAACAAGTTACTTTTGATGCGGTTTTTCATGAGGTATATTACGATTCGCGGAATTGCAAATTCGCAAAAATACGAAAAGATTTTGTATGCGGATTTAACTTGCTACATTAGTTAGCTAATGTTGCTAGCTAGTGGACTTAGTTTGGAAGCTGAATTAAATTTTCACTTCGGATTCAACCAAACAAAGTTTAGTAATTTAGATGAACGCATGCTTCTTAGAATCATTGGCAGCTGCAGGATTGTGAACTGGGGGAACTTCTCTTCATGCTCCCCTTGACATATGAAATTCAAAACAAAACTATCAACACTATATTTGGCATGAAATGGGCTTATTTTGCACGCAATTTGCTGTTATAATGAAAATGTTGATAAAAGTCGTCAAACATTTAGAAAGGACATGTATTTCAAATAATTGAACAACATATGTAACTTATTTTCATCCTCGGCCGCTTTGCATGGGACTAGGGGGAGGGGGTAGGTAAATGCTACGTTATTTATGAGGGGGAGGTTAGAATTTTGTGACCAAATGGGGGGAGGGAGGGGTCAAAAATTGCCGAAAAAAGCTACGTCATTTGTGTACGGCCCCATACACAAATTGTCTAACCTTGTACTGAATTTGGATAAATTTTCATTTCCTTGTGCGGTGTATACAAACCCTTTCATTTCATAACAATAACAATCGAAAATTTACACCGAGAAAATTCGTTATGTTGCATATATTGATTTCACACATATTTTTTTGCAATTTGTAGTAGCACATAAAAATTACCTGTCACGCATAGATATTATGTGAAAATTAATGAAATTATAATAGTATGCCACATAGAAATTTGTTTCATAGCAGATTTTACATCATTTTTCTGTTTACCTCTCGTTTATTCTGCTGCAAATTTTATGCATTGGACGTTTTCGGTCTTGAATGCATAAAAATCACAGCAGAATAAACGAGACTGAAATGAAAAATAGGCAAACTCTGCATTTTACTAATTTGAAGTTCAACTAAACGGTTTGCAGGCCATATTTTTCTACGTGTACCAAAGGTGCGGACCAAAGACTTTTACTAGAGAGACTTTCGATACTTTGACAGATATATACCGGAAGCAAAACAAACATGTTCCGATTCGAAAACAATGGGAACACCAGCGACAATCCTAATCTAGTGTTCTGTATCTACTCTTCGCGCGTATAAACTGAAGCAATCCGCCACAGATCGCTCCAGACGCTCTTACGCAGTTATTCCACTTATCTCCGAAAACCCATACGCTCTCTTGCCAACTGAAGATAATGCCTCTAACAACCCTTACGAGGGGGTTGGCTCCGCACGGAAACACTAGGAAAAGACCTAATCCAAACTCACCCGAACTTCCACGTAAGGGTCTTAGGTTGTCCCAAACAAGCTTACAGGGTTTTGGGAAATTAAGATACAACCAGGAGCTCCCAGCACTCTCCGGGGCACCAAAAATCCCAAGCTCCCAATTTTACAGTCAGAAACTCAACCTAAAACGGGATTCCTTAAATTTTCTGATATTGCGGACTGGATACAGCTTTCAACATTACCGATCCTCTGAAAAGCTTGCTGGTTGCTATTCTACCAACAGTAAGAACATTTTAGAAACAGTTGACTGAACAATGGCCTCTCCTTGCAGCAATCATATCCTTCGATGGCTAACTTATTAATCGGAATCACAGATTTGATCACTGTTTTACAGTGGAACTGCAGAAGTATTATCCCCAAAATTGATTCATTAAGCACTTTCTAAATTAGAATCATTATGATGCATTTTCCCTATAAAAAACATGGCTTACTTCTAATATAAATCTCAACTTCCACGATTTTAACATTATCCGCTTGGATCGAGAAGACTCATATGGTGGGGTGCTTTTAGAGATCAAAAAGTGCTACTCCTTCAATCTAATCAACCTCCCTTCGACGCCAGGCATTGAACTTGTCCCTTGTCAAACAACAATCAAAAGCAAAGATCTTTGCATTGCTTGTATTTACATTCCTCCTAGGGCAATGATGGGATATCGAAGATTCTCCAAAGTGATTGAATATTTTCCCTCGCCCCGCCTACTTTTTGGAGACTTTAAATCTCACGGAACAGGGTGGGGCTGTCTGTACGACGATAATCGATCCTCGACAATTCAAGGTCTTTGTGACAACTTCAATATGACAATTATGAATACAGGGGAAAGGACACGGATTCCTAGACCACTATCGCAATCAAGTGCACTGGACATATCTCTATGCTCGACATCACTACAGTTAGATCTAAAATCTACCGCGCCGCGTCGCTGCACAATACCGCGAACGAAACACCGTTTTCGATGGTGGAGTTCTCACTTGCTCTCTTATCATGTAACAATAAAACCCCAGGGCCAGACAGAATCAAATTCAACTTGTTGAAGAATCTGCCATGAGACGCTTGTTGAATTTATTTAATAAGTTTCTTGAGGGTAACATTGTCTCACATGATTGGAGACAAGTGAGTGTCATAGTCATCCAAAAACCAAGAAAACCAGCGTCCGACCACAACTCGTATCGACCGATTGCAATGCTGTCATGTATCCGGAAGTTATTCGAGAAAATGATCTTGTTTCGCCGCGACAATTGGGTCGAAACAAATGGCTTACTGTCAGATATACAATTTGGCTTTCGCAAAGGCAAAGAGACGAACGATTGCCTCACGTTGCTCTCAATAGAAATTCAAATGGCATATGCTAACAAAGAGCAGATGGCGTCAGTATTCTTGGATATTACGGAGGCTTTCGATTCAGTTTCTATCAATATTCTTTATGAGAAGTTACACCAGCATGGTCTTTCACCAATTTTAAACAACTTTTTTCGAAACCTGTTGTCCGAAAAACAAATGCATTTCTCGATTGGTGATTTATCGACATCACGTTTTAGCTAAATGGGCCCCCCGGTCTCATGGTACGTGAATGACATTGACGAATGTCTTGTCAATTCCTGCACGTTAAAGCAGATTGCAGATGACGGTGTGGTCTCTATTACAGGTCCCAAAGCCATCGACTTGTAAGGACCACTGCATAATACCTTGAACAATTTGTCTGCTTGGGCTATCCAGCTGGGTAACTAGCTGTTGAAACTAGCGAAACTACAACTTCAGTTAATGGATAAAACCATTGCTCAGGTTTCAACATTCAAATATATCGGGGTCTGGTTCGACTCTAAAGGTACCTGGGGATGTTACATTAGGTATTTGAAACAGAAATACCAACAAAGGATTAACTTTCTCCGTGCAGTAACCGGAACACGGTGGAGTGCCCACCCAGGAGACCTAATCAGGTTGTACCAAACAACGATACTATCAGTGATGGAGTATGGATGTTTCTGCTTTCGCTCCGATACGAACATACATTTCATCAAACTAGAGAGAATCCAATATCGCTGTTTGCGCATTGCCGTGGGTTGCATGCACTCGACCCGTACGATGAGTTTAGAAGTGCTGGCGGGCGTCCCTCTGCTAAAAATCGATTTTGGGACCGCTCATATCGATTACTGAAAATCATGCAAATCTGTATGTCCGTATGGAAATTTACATAATTCTGCTAGATGCTTTCGCGCTATTCTTTCAACTTTCAGCCCACATAGGGTGATGAGCCCATACCCGCCATGTTTCTATTATCACCCTACCCATTTGAAGCCGTTGGTTAGAGTAGTGTCTGCCATCTTTGTTCAACGCATTGAGTTAAATGATAGCGCAACAATAGGGGCACTCGATTCGAGTTTTCGTTGCGCTCAAACACGAGAATTTCACTGTTTTCAGCGCATTTGTGTTATTATATTGATTCTTAACAACGAAGCAAAGCTGTTGATACCAATTTTTACGCATTCCATTGATTGTAGTCCGAGAAATTAATTAATGAGTGAGGCACCCTGCTTAGTATGGTGAAAATAGACACTTTACCCTATCTTATTTTTCACGATTTTATACGAAACGACGTTGAACAGTGAGAAGACTAACTGCGTCATACACATACAGTGACACAATGTCATTTTCGTACACCGCTATGTGGAATGTTTATATGCATTTTACAAGTAAAACATTAGTTATCGAGACATTTTATTTATGTCAAAATAGTTTACTAGATAGCATAGGGAAGATACAATAAAAATGCTCATTTTTTCAAAAATAATAATAATTCTAAAGATAGTCAAATATATACGCAATCTCATATTCGTACAGTACACATATTTTTTTCAAAAATCAATTGAAATTTCTATAATAAATATTCAATGTGGTAGCTTTTGTTTGTAATTACAGTTTTCAATCGTATTGGAATGCTGACCACTAGTTTTTGTGTGTATTCAACTTAAATTTTATCCCATTCTTCTAAATAGTATTTTCTAAGATCATCCTCATTATAATCCTGATAGTTTTGCACTTTTTATCCAAATACTCCCAATTATTTTTCTGATGAGTTAATAAACGAGGTCCGCAGTGGAGAATACATGACATTTAAACAATTATAAATTAACTCTGAACGTTTTTTGCACGTCTTATGCTTTAGGTTCTTCTCCTGATCGAATTTCCAATATCCACCATTTCTTAGTAAAAGTACCATTTTACGGAAGCCTTGCTTTAAAATTTATTTTAAGATATTCATATTTAAATACACATTCTGATCCATCATTCCATCAATGAAGACTAAGTTTCTAGCACTTCTAGTGGACATATAATACCCCATACAATATCTCCACTGTCCCTGCGCTTAGCTGCTGTTATAAGACTATTACGTCCAGGTCTAAGTTCTCCACTCGAAACAACAGCAATTTGGGTGAAAGATGTTGAATTGGACTCGTAGAAAAAGTTTGCAATCTTTCCAATATTCCGATAGAATGTTTCAATGTTGTTTAGTAAACACAAAATCAATACTTTGTTCTTCTCATTTATGAACAGCTTCTTGCTCAGAACACAGGCATTGTAATTGTCCGTTCTCCATACATTACAAGCCGTACCAGAGCAGACTTATACTTAAATGCTATGATTCAATTTATTTACCATGTATATAACATTAATTACTCGATTTTCCCTAATTTTTCTAATTAAAAATAATTTATCCCTCATCGTAAATTTTTGCGGTTCAAGTTTTTCGCAATATCTACTCTGCGTTTCACCGCATCAAAGTTTTTAACGACATGTTAAATAGTTGGACACAACCTTTGAACAATTTCAAAGATTTCATGAAGTGATTTAGCGTAATTTTGGTGAGTAATAATTAGTTTCCGTCCCATAATGGCAGTTAGTTTACTTTTCTTAACCGTTACGTTAATTTGAGGTAATTTCTTAAACTAGTGTAACTGTGCCAATGAACCTTTTTTTTGTAACCATAAAATCTATTTTTCTAGATAAACCAAAAAAAAAAAAGAAACAGGTCTTAATTACAAATTCAATGACTTTTCAAAAGTGTATGAATATGAAATTGTGCCATTTTCGCACCAAGTAATGATTTTTTATGTGTAGTGTACGGAAACTTACACACTTTTGATTTCAAATGATATGAAAATAACAGATGATTCTACTACCACCTTTACAAAATAATACCTATATTAAATAGCGCAAACATTTATGAAACAATTTTGAACATATACACTAGAGGTGTAAGGGATTGTCGTATAGGTTGGGACGCTGTATAGGTTGGGACAGCTCGATATTTTCGTTCGTTTTCGATTGTCACTGTACATGCATGAGCCCCAGCTTAGCGCGATTGGATCGTTCGCGCTCAAGCGAAACTTATGTATGCCACTTTGCAGCTACGTTATATGTTTCGCTCAGTCAGTAAGGGGGTGTTTTTGGTGGGTCAATGATTGTCGGTTCAAGTTTCCACTTGTCCACTTTTCAGAAAAACTGCGCGGGAAAACAAACATTTTTTTCTTTATTGTGCATAAATAACTACATAAATAAAAAAAAACATGTAAAAGCGCGCAGTAGTGTGGTTTGGAGATTTCTTTGACAATTTTAAGCGGATCAATGAATTTCTTTTGCAATCGATAGTTTAAACTGTTAAACGTTTTCGCGATAACAACACGTGTTTAGTTACATTACCTTACTGTTGAAAATTCTATTTAATATAATATTTGTCCTCCGCATTACAGTACAATAAAGCCGAATTTAGAGCATAATAAATAAATCAACAAATTGAAATAGCATACATTGCTATTACCCCTTAAGGGGGGTGGTAAAGGTTTCACACTTTCATTTGCTAATGTTTTTAGAACTTTGTGTGAAGCAAATTTATCAAAACTTATGTATATTATAGTGTATTATTTCAACAACATGCTGTAATTTTTTATGCAAAGATATCGACAAATGACTCGGTGACGAAGCTTTTTGTAGAACGTCTCTGAATAGAACATGATCTGCGGTGTTACCTAGCATTCAAAGCCTGACGGTAACGTCTCTGAATAAAACATGATCTGCGGTGTTACCTACCATTCAAAACCTACTTAACCGATTTCTTTCAAACTTTGCATACATATTCTATGTTAAAAATACCTAACCCCTACGTTGGGCTTTTGAGATAATTTTTATTTTACTCATTTTAAATAAAAATAGTAATTTTTATTTAAAATGAGTAAAATACCCCTTTAATTGAAAATTTATTTCAAAAACTCAACGTAGGGGTTGGGTATTTTGAACATAGAATGTGTATGCAAAGTTTGAAAGAAATCGATTGATTAGTTTAGGAATGGCAGGTAACACCACAAATCATGTTTTTCCAGATACGTTCTACAAAACCTATTTTAATCCACCTAGCGGTGCAATTGTGCCTTTTTCAATCATGAATCACGAGAATGTGTGCGTTGTTTATATTCATTAAAAACTTTTAAATGCATATATTACATTTTATTATTGTACATCACATGACAACTATATACAGAAAAATAAATCATTATTCGAGTTCTAAAATTTTGAAAAAGAAAAAACAGCCATGGTAATATTGAACTGAAAAAAGGTGCGAAATCGGCAAAGTCCCCAAAAAGTCGATTTTTATAAAAAAAATTTTTTTCGAGATAACATAAAATCTCGACGTTTCATGCATTTTAAAGATGTTTGGCATCAAAAATACGAATTCGATTTCTGAAATTTCATGGGGTCCCCCTTTTGAAAAAAAATTAGAGTTCCAACTTATATGGGAATTTCAAATGTGACCGGACGATTTAGTCTATATTTCCGGACCCGAATAAGCGATCCGTACGAAATTTTATAGACATCTGTGGGGATATTATAGCTATCATTTGGGACTAAGTTTGTGAAAATTGGCCAAACCATTTCCGGGAAACTGTTGTGAGTTCGCAAATTTTGAAAGATGGCCGCTTTTCCCGGGCACTTCCGGAACCATCTATGGTGGTCAATGTAGTCATTAAAATCGACATTTTCTGCGTGTTCGTACTCATCACCCTGTAATTCCGGAACCGGAGGTCGGATCCATTAGAAATTCAATAGCAGCCTATGGGAACGTTGCACCTTTCATTTGAGACTAAGTTTGTCAAAATCGGTTCAGCCATCTCTGAGAAAAACGAGTGACATTTTTGGTCACATACACACACACATACGCACATACACACACATACATACATACACACATACATACACACACAGACATTTGCCGAACTCGACGAACTGAATCGAATGGTATATGTCACTCGGCCCTCCGGGCCTCCGTTAAAAAGTCGGTTTTCAGAGCAATTGCAATACCTTTCTATTGAGAAAGGCAAAAAGATTCATCACCAAGTCGTTTGTCCATATTTTTGCTTAGAAAAATTACAGCATATTATTGAAATGTAATACTATAATGTACAAAAGTTTTGATCAATTCGCTTTACGCAAGTTCTAAAAGAATCGCAAAAAAGTGTTTTCACGATGAAACCCTAAAACCACTCCCCCCCTAAGGAAATATGGCAGCTTTCAAGATGAAGCATATAGAGGAACGGTGGCTAAGACGGACACCTTAAGGTTAAATAGTAAATTCCACTCATCCATGGATGCATTGCTCGCAAATTGTACGTAAACCGTGATTTAACCTTCCCTAGGTGTTGGGGTCAATATGACCCAAAATGAACTTTCAAAATGCGGTAACTTTTTTAGTTTTGCACCTAGCAGTTTGGAATTTTTGGACTTTTCCTCTTTCATGGAGCGCAACGATTTTCAGTTGAGTTCATAATTGTCGGGCATTCCTGAAGGGCTGCACAAAAAAAGTTACGAATAAGGTGTTAGCGGGTCATATTGACCCCGATTTCGAACTTAGTTTTAAGGCACATTTTCAGCCAAATCTTTATGAACTTGTACCCAAATTGTTTGTTGAAGTTTCAATTTTCAGTTTCTGGTGAATATTACTGTTTTTGACCAGGTTGGCCAGTGGGAATCGGTGCCGAATGGGGTCATGTTTGGCGTAAAAAGATGTATGCAGAACCGTCATCATAAATCACCGGTTTATTAAGAGAATACTAATAATAAATGCAAATAAAACAAAAATAAGAAAGTATATATTAAATTTGTACATGATACGACCGATCTGGAATGTTCCGGATTACAACTCCGATGCCGATTCCGGCAGTATAATAGTATTTCATATACTATTGAACAAGCGACAAAGTAATCAATCATTGAAACTGATCCCAAAGTTTTGTAATATTCTTGAAAACTTATATAAAATCCCATCTAAAACGATAGTGATACTCTGATTCAAATAGTTACTCTGGATTATACGTGAAAATTATTCGGAAGATCTGGAGCATCCGTAAAACTGGCTAATTTATGAATCTAGAATTCTGAAGTTTTTTCGAAAA
The DNA here is from genome assembly GCF_030247195.1 of Topomyia yanbarensis. Taxonomy (NCBI): domain Eukaryota; kingdom Metazoa; phylum Arthropoda; class Insecta; order Diptera; family Culicidae; genus Topomyia; species Topomyia yanbarensis. Next base: position 271,850,498 of record NC_080671.1, read on the forward strand.
CATTTGTTCACATTGCATTGGCATAAATTCGTAGTTCCGAGTGAAAAATTGACTATTGTTCACATAGTGACCATCCAGATGATCCGGAACATTTGCTGAACCGGTCCATTCATAAAATTGGTCTTAGAACCTTAGGTCTAAGGTGTTTTGTTTTTAGTGTTTCTCGAATTCTCATTTGAATGAGTTCGTATTTATGACCAACACATGTTCTTCGCGAACCTTGTCCTAGAGCTCTGAGGTATTTTCGAAAACATATAAGTGTACACTGAAACCTCCATTTACGAACTCTTTTTTACGTAACTGTTTATACGAACTAAATTCGAAATAACGAAATCTTTGTTTACGAACCAGTTTCGTAAAAAAAGTTTGTGTACGTACAGTGCAGTACGAAGTCGTAAACAGTATGATTTATTTTTAGCTAACAATTACTAATAAAAGTTGGGTACTTTCGGAATGGGGTTAACGAGTATATAACGGAAATCGATGTCGTATGTCATTTTGAAATCCAAGATGGCGGCTTCCGGTATAGATGAATTCTCTATAACCTCAACAATATGGGTATTTTCGGAACGGGGTTGAAGAGTACATAATGAAAATGGATGTTTGAAACATATTGTAAGGATTACAAGAATATTACTCAACCGGAAGGCGCTATTTTGGTTTTCAAAATGGTTCCAAACATCCATTTCCATCATCTACTCGTCAAGCCCGTTCCAAAAATACTCATTTATCTATCTATCTATATATATAAAAGGCAAAGTTTGTATGTATATGATTTATAGACTCCCAAACGGCTTAACCGATTTCCGTAAAAATTTGCACACAGTAGGTATTTGGTATGGGACGTGTTTGTGTGCTATTAGTTGGAGATTATCTGCCCGCCAGATGGCGCTTTGGAATAAATTATGTTTTCCTCCTATTTCGCAGATTGTCGCAGCAACGCGCGATGGGTATTAGCTAGTACATAATAATTATTGAAACGAATTTTGCAAGGAAGGTGAAGCGATTTTTTTTACGAACTAAATCCCAAATAACGAACATATTTTTGACCGGAACAAAGACCCTGTTGGTTTCGTGGAAATTTTCCGGAATATCCGTAAAACGGGTCAGATCATATGCTTCGTGCTGGAGTTCGGACCAATGCATATATGTACTGGGACCTATAGCTCTGTGATTATTTAGAAAGCACTTTTATCAGCCTTCTTGAATCTTTGCAGTTTTTTTGAAGTATCATTACAGTTCTTACTTGTGACTTGACTTTGTACCGCATTGGCTGTGTCGTATCTTCCTGGAACATCCAGCATATCCGTAAAGCTGGACAATTGATAAGCTTTGTAAGTATTTGTAGTTGTATTTGTAGGAGTCTCAATGTGCCTATTTGTGCTTGCGGTGATACAAGAACCCAATTGGTATCATATTGTTCATTTAAAAAATTAGGAACAGCCTGCTCAATATTTGAAATTGGTTCTGAAACTTCGCAGTTTTTTAGTAAAATATTTCTAGAATTCTCTTTGCAATTGATGATAACTTGTTACAGATATATACTTCCTGTATTTCAAGCACAAATGCTGGTTTGTTTACAATTTCTGATTTTTTTCTGTAGAGGGAATCTCAGTACGCTTGAAGGTCCCCATCACTATGTACGTGACTCTTTCTGTAAACACAGAATCCATCTTTCCTAGTTTTACATTGCTAGGATTTTTTCTTCAAAAACACGAATCCTCTGTCGCAAACAACAATTCGAACGCAATTTTTCATTTTTGCGGCATCGCATAAAAACGAACTGTAAAATAAGTAAACATTTCGAAACATGCCACTTCCGCGCAAACTAACATCACCATCTTGACGACGAATCGTTTCTCCTCATTATTGTGGTGTTAGTCTACCTGGAAGTGTTATTAGTTTCCTTGAATTGATAGTTGAATCTTTGTTTACAATAATAGAACGAACCTTTCAAAAATTTACTCTTGATTGCACGCAGATGCAACGTGACCTGTGCTGCGAGACTGATGCTCCCAAACTGTTATTGAAGGATGAGTCTATACTAGTTCATGTCCCAAGCACAAAAATGAATGAATTCCACAAAACCTTGAAAAATACTTTGCGAAAGCTACCATGTCAGGGAACCAAATTTGAAAACTGGCATTCTACGCCGGATCATCCGAAAGATCAAATGGTTCCTGTCGCAGTCACAAGAACAAATTTATGCCAATGATATACCCTTATATGTCTTCGAAAATATCTCAGATCTCTAGGGCAAAGTTCCACGGATGTTCCAGATCTCCGGAGAGTTATTATGTGGCCAATAGGGTCGATTTTCCAGTAATAACAACGAATTGATGCCAATATTTTCGAAAAAACTTTTGAGTTCTAGGACTAGATTTATGAATTAGCCAGTTTTACGGATGTTCCGGATCTTCCGAATAATTTTCACGCAGAATCCAGAATAAGTATTTGAATCAGAGTATCACTATCATTTTAGATGGGATTTTATGTAAGTTTTCAAGAATATTACAAAACTTTGGGATCAGTTTCAATGATTGATCACGTTGTCGCTTGTTGAATAGTATATGAAATTCTATTATACTGCCGGAATCGGCATCGGAATTGTAATCCGGAACATCCCAGATCGGTCGTATCATGTACAAATTTAATATATACTTTCCTATTTTTGTTTTATTTGCATTTATTATTAGTATTCTGTTAATAAACCGGTGATTTATGATGACGGTTCTGCATATATCTTTTTACGCCAAACATGACCCCATTCGACACCGATTCCCACTGGCCAACCTGGTCAAAAACAGTAATATTCACCAGAAACTGAAAATTGAAACTTCAACAAACAATTTGGGTACAAGTTCATATAGATTTGGCTGAAAATGTGCCTTAAAACTAAGTTCGAAATCGGGGTCAATATGACCCGCTAACACCTTATTCGTAACAAAAAGTTAGCACCTAGGGAAGGTTAAAATCATGTTGCATCAATATAAGAACTTCTACTAATAAAATTTCAAACAGAAATATGTTTAAAATGGTTATGAAAAAGAAGCCTAAAATCGTCATTTCAGAAGTGGTATGGGAATGATGGACACCTGCGGTGGATAAGATTACCAAGCAGCATTGGTAAAGATGGACACAGGATAAGGCAGAGTGAGACGCGTCTCGACCATTAAATTTTGCTTTCTGTCAGTACGTCACAATGTAGCGATTACAAAAAATAGCCCAAGGGTATGCAAGTTGACAGCATTCTGCTTTGTGTTGGCGTAAGAAATATGTCCATATTTCCCTACCCTACTATGTCCGTCGTACCAAACATAATACGCATTTTTTTAAAATGTGTTTATATTCAGAATGATTATGTAAAGTTTCTGTATTGTCCGCCAATCAAGTGTAAAATACCCATTACCTCATGCCCACTTAGAAATATTTCCCGAGATCTACTATTTTCAAGTTTTAATCGTTATTTTCTACTATCAAAAAATTATATCCATTACCATGCTGTCGAAAAAAACAAATTATTTTGCTCGTATATCTGATATATCCAAAACTTCATTATTGTAGTATCTTTCAGAAACATTTGAAATCATTTAGAAATGTTACGTATCATTACATTTTTATTTAATTTTGCAGTTTGTGAGAAACGCAAGGTGTCTGTCTTAGCCGCAGTGTCCATATTAGCCGACTTTCTCCTATCAGCGCTTTCTTTCTCTCCAAAATATAAAACTATTTTGAGGAATGGATTCTAGAATGTGTTCTTAATCAATCGATTAAAATGAACCTCGGTTTCATATTTTTATTGCCGAGATCCGTTTCCTGCCTTTAGAAGAATGTTAAGTAGAAGTAGTAGATACAGAACAATAGATTAGGATTGTCGCTGATGTTCCCATTGTTTTCGCCTCTGATCATCTGTCAAAGTATCGAAAGTCTGTCTAGTAAAAGTATTGACTGTGGAAAATGTTTAGTCTTCCATGCCGGTTGAACCTGTAAAGTTTTATCGGAACCTATGGTGGTCGGTCACGATTTTAGAGATTTTCGGACGGACCTTCGTAGAATTCCTCTACTACAAATTTCAAAAAATATGTGTGAAATCAATATATTCAATATAACGAATTTTCTCGGTGTAAATTTTCGACTGTTATTGTTATGAAATAAAAGAGTTTGTATATACCACACAAGGAAATGAAAATTTATCAAAATTCAGTACAAGTTTAGACAATTTGTGCATTCTAATTAGTGAAAACACATTAGCCAAGAATTGCCATTGTTTTGTTGGCCTAAAAAAGGATTAGTCGCTATGAAACGATGACAGAGGATTATTTTTTTTTTTGCTTTTTTTTATTTGGCCCATTTTACAGGTATATCCAGGAATAAAAACAATGATGTTCCTACCACTGATGCCAGCGACAATCCTAATCTAGTGTTCTGTATCTACTGAAAGGGAACAAGAAGCCTCTTCCTCGGTACTTTACATTAAAACAGAAATATTGACGTTTTTCAACATTGAATTGAGTGTTAGAAACAGTTTATTAATTGCATATGGTTTACTAGAAACTTGGAAAATAACTCAATTTGAATAGTTATAATTTACCCACGAATCATAACTATTCAAATTGAGTTTTTTTCCAAGTTTCTACTAAACCATATGCAATTAACCAACTGTTTATTACTTTCAGTAGATACAGAACACTAGATTAGGATTGTCGCTGACATCATTGGTAGGAACATCATTATTTTGATTCCGGGATATACCTGTCAAATGGGCTAAATAAAAAAAAAACAAAAAAATAATCCTCTACCGTCGTTTCATAGCGACTAATCATTTCTGATTTTTTTTTGGCCAGCGAAACAATGGCCATTCTTGGCTAATGTGTTTTCACTAACTAGAATGCACAAATTGTCTAAACTTGTACTGAAATTTGATAAATTTTCATTTCCTTGTGCGGGGTATATACAAACTCTTTCATTTCATAACAACTAGTACTCGACAATATGGTTCTAAATTGTTCGTCAATTCATAAGATTAGTCAAATTAAGCACCATTTGGTGAGTACCTGAAATTAAACTCAATGATTTATACTTCTGCATTGCTCTAGTCTTACATCTATTAGTGTATATTTGATTGATTTTAAGTTTTCTACAACCGAAGATCATGTTTTTCGTTAAATGGTAATAGTCGAGCGATATCACTTTATATACTCATCTATACAAACCAGGGACGGATCCAGGGGGAGTGTCCTGGGGGTCAACTTTCCCCCGAAAATGTTCAATTTGTTGAGAAATTTTGCATTAACTTCAATTTTAAACTAGTTTCAAATTCAAAATCACTTCAAACCATATTCACTGATTTTTATTAAAAGAGGTTATTACGAATTACGTATTGTACAATGTTAATTTCGAAATCGAAATTTCCGACCCCCACGAAAAAATTTCTAGATCCGCCCCTCATACAAGCTGCCAAACATTGACATATATCAGTTTTCCAGGAGACGAAACATTTTCAACATTCAATTTTCACATATTATTGCACTTGTCTCCCCACAAAAAATGTAAATATTGAGCAGTTTTGTTCAGATTAAAACAGAAAATAGAAGTAATCAGGCTATTTTTATATGTAGTAAACCTTATGAAATGATAAGTGCGAACGTAGTAATCAAATATTCGTGATTTTAGAAACCAAATCTGTCTAAACAGCGAGAAGGACTATACATTATTACTAAATTATAAGTGCATATACCTAAGTACTTCGTAATTTTTGAATATAAACCGATATCGGGGAACTTCGATGAATTGAGAGTTAAAACAGAAAAACACTACAAAATAAGCATACTAAAATCGACTTTAGTGATTTTATTGCATACAAGGAGAATTTTAATAACGACCAAACTTAATATTAATTATACACATGTTTTAATGATGCGAAAATACTGAAAATAAGGTCAAAATTGATACTAAAACACCAAGAAGTGCTATTAGTAAATAAAATCCAACAATATCCGTTTACTATATTTAATTAAACTAAAGATGACGAATCTTCCACTTCATACAAAACAGAAAACCAGAGAAGAACAAACAATAGGTTGAGCATTATAAAAACGGAATAAAATATGGCGATACGAGTGTTAAACCAGAGTTATTATCTTTTATTAATAATCTGATGCAGAAGGATGAGGAAAATATTACTGCCTTAACGAATATAGAAAAGATATAATTGAAGTTTATTAAAATAGAAGCCAATGATAATACAGTGCATTGAAGAAGCAATCGAATGAAAAAGGAGAACATGAAATAAAAATTATCCGACTTCCAATGTTTGATAAATCAATTGAAATCGAAGAGATTTTTTGTGCAGCATGTGACATATATCAATTTAAACCCATGAAATACAAAAATCACGAAACATTTGTGTTTTTTATTTGCTTAGTTAATCGTTTATCATAATCATTAAACTTATTAAAAATACACACATACACCCATATATATTAGGTTGGGGCAAAATGATCGTTTTTTCAACACAGCACTTTTTTGGTTCCATTTGGGATCCCAAACAACTGTGCAAAATTTGGCGTTGATTGGATTTGACGTAGCGCATTGCGTTTGAAATTTGTATGGAAATTAGTATGGGAAAACCTACTTTTTTGCATTTTCGATTTTACAGACTACAATTCTTCCTGCAGTGTACCAAAAATTAGATAAAAGTGTAGTACAGGATATACTGAACAACTTTGCCGAAGGATGCATGGTGCTAGAATGTCTCTACAACAAGTTATAGCTGCTTAAAGTTCGATAGATCGAATTAATTGCCAAAAATCTTTTTTTTGCCAACACTGCGGGTGTATCAATGATATTTCATATAGCATTCCAAAATAACATCATATACTTTAGATTTACCACATTGGTATGTTTGGATGAATTATTCAAAAGCCTTAGCTCAATTTCATGCGAGTAGGTAGTTTCGCAGTAGGGCGTAGTGAGGGGAGAGGGAGGGGGGGGGGGGGGTAACATGTAGAAATTCTAGCTGAAATAACTGAAATCTTGTCGAGTTGAAATGTTCAGATGAATTATAACATCATATACTTTAGATTTACCATGAAATTGAGCTAAGGCTTTTGAATAATTCATTCAAACATACCAATGTGGTAAATCTAAAGTACATGATGTTATTTTGGTATGCTATATGAAATATCATTGGTACACCCGCAGTGTTGGCAAAAAAAATGATTTTTGGCAATTAATTCGATCTATCGAACTTTGAACAGCTATAACTTGTTGTAGAGACATTCTAGCACCAACCATCCTTCGGTAAAGTTGTTCAGTATATCCTGTACAACACTTTTATTTAATTGTTGGTATACTGCAGGAAGAATTGTACTCTGTAAAATCGAAAATGCAAAAAGTAGGTTTTCTCATACTCATTTCCATACAAATTTCAAACGCAATGCGCTACGCCGAGTCAAATCCAATCGACCCCAAATTTTGCATAGTTGTTTGGGACCCCAAATGGAACCAAAAAGTGCTGTGCTCAGTTGATTAGGTTATGATTACGTTTTTCCATATAACGATGCCCCACCCTAATATGTATATATATATATATATATATATATATATATATATATATATATATATATATATATATATATATATATATATATATATATATATATATATATATATATATATATATATATATATATATATATATATATATATATATATATATATATATATATATATATATATATATATATATATATATATATATATATATATATATATATATATATATATATATATATATATATATATATATATATATATATATATATATATATATATATATATATATATATATATATATATATATATATCGATAGTTATACTATATCTCAGAATTCCGTAATATTTGGTAGAAATTGTTCCTTACCGAAAAATATTAGATACGTATTTTTTTTATTTCGTCATTAGGGTGTCTCTTTCCACGTTAAACTGGTTCAAAAAATAGTTATTTTCCAAAGTTGAATTTTTTGAAAATTCATAACTGAAAGATGTTTAAATGTAGTTTTAAGAAAAAATAGCAAATTTTGAAAAATATTGGGTTCTAGAGAGATTTCGGAGATACAATTTTTTGAAAATAAAAGATCTATGTATACGTGCATGGAAACGATGAAAACGCATGGTAGTTCACTATACATCTCCAGCGACTGAATAAAGAAATCCATGCGCTACTTACAAGCTGGTTGCAACATTCGTTTCAACATGGGGACTGTCCATCAACCACGTAAAACAATTCAGACATTATAGATCCTGCCCTCCCCTTGCGTTCGAAATATTTTTACCGAGCGTCCACTTTGGCTAGACTATAGCTCCCAGCTAGCTTACGACAAATCATGCCGTCATCGATATCGAGTGTGGAGTGTTTTTCATACGTTTATTTGACACGGCATTTGCAAAATCTTTTTACGTCAGTTTCTTTTTTTACATAGCACGTTACAAAAATCCTTAAGACTAATTTTAACTATACTAGTAATTTGTCTAAAACTAACACTGAAATCACTTTATTGTTTTTTTTCCTTACATTGTTGTATTTTATAATGATCTAGTATTAAATGGGAGTGTTGCTCGGAATTTAAAAAATAGTATTCAACCTATTTGCTGAGACACAAGGACATGGCTGGTATGACTAGCTAAAGGATGATTTTGAAAGAATTTATCAGTTAGAAAACAGAGTTTCTTACAACAACAATTCAATTGAATAATCTCTTAAAATGAAACGTAACTGTTCAGGTTGTGGTATTATAAATGTTGAGTACTCGTGTCAGAAAATTCACCAACCGCTGTTCCAGGTATATTATCGAGAATATGACATGATTTTTTAAATTTAAATTCTTTTCTCCAAACTACTAACACGAACACTTCCTTGAAATCTTTTTTCAGAGTACTTCGAAACATTAGCCATTTTTATATCAAGGTAAATAATAAAAAAGAAATCATTTGTGTGATTTTTCCTGATAATCAAATTATCATACGTATATTTAGAGTCGTTAGAAGCACCCAGCTCTGAATCGAACGTTACCACTTGCAATGCACCTTTGTCGGACGATGACAACTTAAGAAGAAATATAAAGAAACAAGAGACAGCAATGAGCGATGCATACTGAAAGGGAACACGAAGCCTCTTCCTCAGTACTTTACATTAAAACAGAAACGTTGAGGTTTTTCAACATTGAATTGAGTGTAAGGAACAGTTTATTAATTGCATATGGTTTACTAGACACGTGGAAAATAACTCAATTTGAATAGTTATGATTTACCCACGAATCATATCCAACAATATCCGTTTACTATATTTAATTAAACTAAAGATGACGAATCTTCCACTTCATACAAAACAGAAAACAAGAGTAGAACAAACAATTTATTGAGCATTATAAAAACGGAATAAAATATGGCGATACGAGTGTTAAACCAGAGTTATTATCTTTTATTAATGATCTGATGCAATGTTTGATAAATCAATTGAAATCGAAGAGATTTTTTGTGCAGCATGTGACATATATCAATTTAAACCCATGAAATACAAGAATCATATATATATATATATATATATATATATATATATATATATATATATATATATATATATATATATATATATATATATATATATATATATATATATATATATATATATATATATATATATATATATATATATATATATATATATATATATATATATATATATATATATATATATATATATATATATATATATATATATATATATATATATATATATATATATATATATATATATATATATATATATATATATATTTATATATATATATATATCTTTTTTCAGAGTACTTCGAAGCATTGGCCATTTTCATATCAAGGTAAATAATAAAAAAGAAATCATTTGTATGATTGTTCCTGATAATCAAATTATCATATGTATATTCAGAGTCGTTAGAAGCACCCAGTTCTGAATCGAACGTTACCACTTGCAACGCACCTTTGTCGGACGATGATGAAAAATATGGCCTACTTTTAACCACAAACCGTTTAGTTGAACTTCAAATTGAGTTTGCCTATTTTTCATTTCAGTCTCGTTTATTATGCTGTGATTTTTATGCATTCAAGGCCGAAAACGTCCGATGCATAAAATTTGCAGCAGAATAAACGAGAGGCAAACAGAAAAATTATGTGATATCTTCTATGTAACAAATTTCTATGTGGCATACTATCATAATTTCATTAATTTTCCCATGATATCTATGCGTGACAGGTAATTTTTATCTGCTACTACAAATTGCAAAAAAATATGTGTGAAAACAATATATTCAATATAACGAATTTTCTCGGTGTAAATTTTCGACTGTTATTGTTATGAAATGAAAGAGTTTGTATACACGCTCATCCATAACAACTCAAATTTGAGTAGCCAGCCACTCAATTTCATTAATGTCGTTTTCGATTGAGAACCTAGAAACTAACCCAGGTTAGTTGCTTCAAACGAACGTTTTTAATGAAACTGAGTTGGGTTCTCGCCAAACAGCGGTGGTGTGAGCGAACCCGAAATATATTTCAGGTTGGAACCCAACCCGGTTTTCAGTTCAGTGGCGCATAACCTAGGTTGGAAACTGGCTTCAAACAAACGGTTTGACAGCGGTTATGATGATGATGTGTGTTACTACCACCTATTGTAGCAAAACAACCGTTTTATTGCAATGGCCTGCTCTTACACTACTACTTGTTCAATCTTTGCCCATTGATCATAGTCACTGTATGAAGGGCCAAAAAGGAGAAAGGTGTCCGTTGGGCAATTCGCTTACTCGAGAGTAATCACTTCGCTTATACGGTCCACGGGAGTGTTTAAGAATCGCCTTCCAATGTTTAGATCTCATGAATCAACCGTAAAGAAAGCCATTGTGTTGTAGAGCATTCCCAATAGGTGGGGAGAAGAGCCCGCCCTTTATCCACGAAATGTTATCGGCAGGAAGTTGGCATTTCCACTCTCCCTGTCCAAATCGTTTCAATCGGGTGCTCTGGTGGTCCCTCCCAGTCCCAATATATTGTTATGTTGGTAGTGGTACATGTAATATGATTTGGTTTGAAAATTATCAAAATTGTATACATACGCTTGTGGTCTTCACTATCATCAATACCCAATGTGTATCCTCGGCAATGCACTGTAGTGTTCGCATGATACAGTCGTAAATTGGGTCGTTGTCGCGATTTAGCAAATCAAAATGCGTCTCTCGTACCCTCAGGTACATTTGGATTTTTTCTCCGATTCTCACTAGTAGTACGCCTTGGTGATTCCAATTGTCAGTTCTGTTCTCTTGTGTTGTGTATCTATATTTCTAGTACTAATCGTACTGATCGTCGAGGCTACTGGTCAACATTTCAGTCCAGTTTCCGAAATTCTCGTTAGAGATCCTGAATTTGAAGAACTAATAGCGATACTAGTATATTTAGTCTACCTATCCTGAAAGAAGATAATTAGTAATAAATACAAGGTTGTCTTTATAGTTCTGTTTTCGAAGATACTTCCGCCTACTGAAAATAGAGAATGAAATAAAGGAAAGAGATCGGATTAGATGCAACGGGATTCTCGAAACGTCAATGAGCTTCGCAATTTCACATTTACCGAACTACTGGAGAGCATATATATCGTTTTTTGACAGACCAACTTTCCCGACTTGACTGCGAAGACGTAAAACGTGCGTTTTTTTTTGCTGAATTGTTGAATGTTTTATATCAAAACGTAAACAACACTGAATCTAATTGATGTTTTGTAAGTTTTGAAGCAATATGGACTCCAATACCATAATGCGTCCTATTTTTGATCATTCCAAAAACGAAAAAAAGATTCATTTATGCTTCTTTTATATTTGTTTATTTATTCACATTTCTTTATTTGATTATATATTTATTTAGTATGAATTTTATTTCTTTATGTAGTTATTTGATTGTTTACATTACTTAATTTATTTTGTATAGGGAAATTTGGTATAAATTCTCCCCCCCCCCCCATACATAGACATGCATATACACAAATACACCCATACACATATACTATTTAAATACTAGTTTACTTTTTCATTGAACAGTTTTTATTTATTTATCTATTTATTTAATTATGTATTCCTTAAGTTGTTTATTTATTTATCTGTTTCATTATTTAGTTATTGATTGTTTGATTCATTTGTTTATTTATCTACTTGTTCATATTTAAAAAAATTATTTTCAATCAGTCAATCTTCCATCTAACCTAACAGTCATCAATGAATCGACCAATTAGTGCAATAGTTAACGCATCAATCAGTTAGTCCTCGGACCCATCAGTGAATCGATAAGCATTCCATTGCCTGTTCACCTTTCCATTCGCCTAGCCACTTCTTAGGTCAGTCAACCAGCCAACAAATCGCTCAACCAACCAGTCAAATAATCAACGTTTGTTTTTTTTTTCCGTTTTCATCAATTTTTTTTTGCATTTTATAATTTTAGTTTGTATGTTTGTTTATTTAGTCTTTTTCTTTACTTTTTATTGCCTGTTTATTTATTTACTGTTACACCCACTGAATCATATACTAAATTAGTTGTTTGTCCTTTTAGTTCATTAATGTATCCATTAATCTGTTAGTTATACATTCCTTTATTCATTGATCGCTCAATTAGCCAATCAACCAACCAATTGATCAGTCTGTCAATCGCTCAATCGATTTACAAATCATTCTATCCACCGACCTATCCGTCCATCAATGAACCGTCAAGTCAATTATTCAATCTATCAATCAATCAACCAACCATCCTAATCTTCATTCCCCGCAATTGGCCAACCATCAGATCATTGGCCACCATCACCCATCCGATCACTCCATCAGTAAGCCCATCATTCTATCAATCCATCCACCATTAATTCACTAGGATAAACCTGCATTCCATTAGTCAGTCATCCATGCATTCATTCAGTAAATCAGTCTGTTAGTCAATCACTCAGCCAATTCCTCTGCACAATAATCATTAGCCACACATCCACACCTCTGTTTGTGTAATTCTTGTTTCCTATGCCTATCCTTCAGTTTATTCTCCCTTTTCTCTTTATTTATTTGTTCATTAATTTCTTTGCTTCTTTTTTTTGTTTGTTATTTGTTCGTTCAGTATTTGTTTTTTATGCACTCATTCAGTGTTTTTGCTTATTTATTCATTCTTCGACGAATTTAATAATTTATGAATAAAATAATTCATTTATATTTATTCTCTCATTCATCCATTTATTATTGTTGTTATCATTTAGTTCTGCGCTCTTCAACCTCCTTTATTTACTTTTTCTGTATATAATTGTGTATTCGTCTATTTATTTATTTCTCCGCTCTCATTCACTATTTGACATCGCACCAACTAGCTGACCATCACATACTGTAACACACATCCTACCTCCCATACAGGAGACCCACTAGTATACAGGTTAGAATAATTCACACCACCAGACGTCTTTACAGACAAACTTGATTACATAATGAATATGCAAAAGTACCGGAATTTATATTAGACTTGCGACTTCATGTGATGTTGGAAGGGTTTTTTATTGTATTATGATTCCGAACTTGATTTCATAACCCTGACTTTGATATTCCCTTATTGTATTTGGTTATTCTTTATACATATATTTTTTTAGCTTTTTCTTCGTTTCCAGTGTTTGTATTTTTTACCTCATGTTTCATCATCCGATGATTCTCCGTCTGAGATTTCGCTAAAGTTGCTGTTGTATATTTCCTCCGCTTGCCTTTTCAATTTGTCTCTATCCTTAGCCAATTCTTTCCATTCACGTCTATTCAGTTCATATCTATCTAGATCCTGTTTTAGTGAATCGTTCCATGTTAGACATGGTCTTCCTTCTTTCTTATTCTTAAATTTCAATCTCATAGCCTTTCGTAGTGGATGATTATTTTCCCTACGTAAAATATGTCCGTAATAATTGATCCTACCCACTCTAACTCTCCTGTTAATAGTTTTGCCTTCCAACAGCTTCCTAGCGTTAAACTTTAATCCTGGAGGTTTCTTGCAGCTACTAAAAATGTTTCTTAAGATGGCTTTCTCATATCCGCTCAATGACAGTCTGCTCTTTTTGGTTAGAACTGCAACTTTGGTACCATATAGGATTGAAGGTGCAAGTACTGTTTTATAAATTAATTTCCCCGTTTCCCACGATGGTTTAAATTTTTTACAAAACTCCACGACCATCCTAGAAGCTCTATATACATTTGTACACCTTTGCCTATTGGTCATTTTTCTGTCTAATTTTGCAGTAAGGCATACTCCTAAATATTTTATCCTGTCACTAACTTTAAACGACATTCCGTTCAATGTTATCTCTTTTGGGTGGTAGGCATTATTATTTGGTAAACGAATCATTATCTGACTTTTCTCGCAATTAATTTTTAGTCCTACTAACAATAATTTGTCTTCAATAGTTTTCAGTATTTTTTCTAATTGTTCTTTACTTTTGCTAATTATTAAAACATCGTCTGCAAAAGCCAAAATGAGTGGAAGAAGTAAGCAATCTATATTCATTAGTTTGACCTCTGGAATTTCTGCTGCTACCTTGTTTAATACATCCTGCATTATTAAGTTGAATAGTGTTGGCGACAGTGGGCAACCTTGCTTGATTCCTTTGCCTCGTTTCACTTTACCCGATAATTGGTTCTGCCATAAAATTCTCGTTACTTCTCCCTTAACGCATAGCAGTATCCTATCCACAAGCCTTGATGGTACGTTCAAATCTAATAATATATTTTTCAAGCTTTGTACATTAACTGTGTCGAACGCTTTCCGGATGTCTAGCGCTAGTACATATAGTGTTTATCCCGAGTTCCAATTTTCTTCCATTACTCGTCTAGCAACAAATATATGGTCGTCTGTTGATCTGTTAGCTGTAAAAGCAGCCTGGTGCAATCCTGGTTCACCCGCAAATTTTATTATTTGTTTGGTTATCCATCTCGCATATATTTTATATGCCACGTTGCACAGTGATATTCTGCGGAAATGATCAGCCTCCGAAGCTCCTGGTTTCTTGGGGATCGGCACCTGTACCCTTTGGTTCCATTCTTCCGGCATTTCGTTGTAGATATACACCTTTTCTATAATCTCAGCTAACATTCTTATTGATTCATGATCTGCATATTTTATAAACTCAGCATAAACTTTATCCGATCCAGGTGATTTTCCGTTACATGAGTTTTTGATTATATCCTCTATTTCCTGCGATGTAGGGGGATTCGGCAAGGGTACAAAGTCTTGTTCGCTACAAAGTTCAATGTCCGGTCCTATTCCTTCTTGCAATATGTTCTCCCATACTCTTCCACTAATTGTCGTAGTTATTTTTTTCCGTTGTTTAACAAAACTTTTCAAGTAAATGTATGTTTTTTTCATTCGGACGCTTACATCAAAATCATTTAGAGTTTTGAAGAAAGATCTTATTTCATCCTCTTTACTTTCCTTTATTGTTTGTTCTAACTCTTGTCTCCTGTTTTCTACTTCATATCGATAATTTTGCATGTAGTTTCGCTTCTTCAGTTTGTCTAATGCCTTATTTAATCTTTGTCTAGCTTTTCTTCTCCTAGGTGTACTAGGGATAGTTGGAACTCTGAGTGTTTTCGAAGCTGCGATTTTAAACCTTCTTGCTAAATCATTGTAACACTCATCAACATTATTGTTATTAATATCCACGGATGTAGGGATACTTTGCAAGCATTCCTGGTATTTTTTCATGATTTGAGGATTTTTCAGTAGCCCAACATTAGTTCTTGTTGGTTCTATTGTTTTTGTTTGTTTCCCTTGTGTAATGTGAACCTGGATTCCTATTGTAATCAACTTATGATCCGTTTTGAGAGTTGTCCACTGGCCTTTTATATATCGAATCCTGTAATCAGTCACCTGAGGTGCTAATATGTGATCAATCTGACTCTGCCTCTCATTACACTTCCATGTGACCGTAGTATTTTTACCTATCTTCGACGAAATATTTTTGAGATGGTTCATATGCAGAAAAAGCTTGAAAATATCTCCGTTTTCATTTGACGTAGTGTGTCCTAGTCGTCTCCCAACATAGGCTTCATCTTCCTTTAGGATATCTTCTTTTCCGAGTTGAGCATTAAAATCACCTACAATTATTATTTGTCTACGGTCTGATTTGTTGTTGATTACCTGTCCTAGACCGTTAAAAAACTGTGTTTGTTTCACGTTGGGTGCGTGTACGTTTACAATGATAATTTTTCTCTTATTTAGTTTAATTTTTACCCAAAGAATCCCTTTTCTTATATGTTTGACATCTACTATCGTTATTCCTGCTTGTTTTCTAATAGCAAATGCTAGTCCCCGTGATTTATTGATATGATTACCTCTAACCTTCCAGTAGTAATGTTCAGAAACTATTTCGTCGCCAAGAGTGTTTACTTCCTGTAGTGCTGCAATATCGATTTGTTGAGTTGATAGTATCTCATCTATTTCGTTGCGTTTATCGATTTGTCTACACCCTTTCACATTCCAACTAGCTATCATTAAATATCTGTTTTTATTGTTTGTTTCGTTTTGTACAATATCTTCATTTTTATCTATGTCATTTTCTTCCCTCTGATTTACCTGACATCCTCCATCGTTAAGCTTGTCTTGGGAATTTTCAATTCTTTCTTTAAGAAAATTTTGATTATTTTTTTTCCTGGTAATCCGACCATTGTTTTCAGTATTATTTTGGTCAGAGTCGTTTACCAATATGCTATCGTAGTGATTCTGGATAACAGCACCTGTATAAAAAACGCTTAAAATTCCATTTTGTTCGTAATTTCCCTCTATTAAGTTTACATTCCCGTTCTGTCCTATTACCTTAATTTTCATTCGGAAAATTTCTGAAAATGATACTAGCGCTTCGTGACCTAACCAATACCCATCCTGTTTGAACTTACCAATTACTTCGTTGAAATCGGATCCATCTTCCTGATGTTCGCTTAGGTAGATTTCAAATCGGTCCTTTTTAAATCTAATATATTCAGCTATATAATGCGGTATGCTTACTTAACTGGTCTAGTAATGCTCTAATTAGACAATTCCCGTCGCCTGCAATTCTTTTGACCGTTAGATTTACCCCTGTTTCTGTTCTATGTATGTATGTTTTTTCGACGGGAACAGTTGAAAACATTTCCTCTGCTAAGTAGTACTCTATTTCGTTCCAGTTTTCTGGTATGCAATGTTTATAGGAATCAATCACTTGAAATTGTGGGCCTTGCTCATTATAACTCATGAATATCAATAAAGGTAACGACTTGTTTTCGCCTTCTGTTACTCCCATTACAATTTCCTTCAACCCTGCTCTAAACACTACGATTTCCCTCTTTATTTCTGTCCCCAGCTTACTGAGCCTTTCTTTGTACTGTGCTATATATTCATCGTCTCTCCTGACTGGTTCAAATGCTCCAATTTCAGTTTCATCTGCAAAATAAATCTCAATAGTTTCCATGATCTTCGCAAGCTCCTCTCTATCTAATTCTCCTATATTGAAGCATCTTATAATGCAATTGATCAGACATTCTCGAATATGTTCAGTAGCTAGCAGATGATTCGTCAGATAAAGCCTTATTTTACCTGTCAGCGTCCTGATCTCTAGTCCTCTTTTCGTTTCATTTTTCCGATTTATGTTCTCCTTTTGTTCTATTTCATAAGCCTCCGAACTAATACTGCTCACTTGCATCTTGTTTCCGATCGATTCTGTGCTTATCTCTGTTGCCATCACGTTCTCAATGCTACCCTTACCATTAACAAAGAAAACCAACTTATCAAAAAAAGGGTTAGATTTACCTTTTCCGAAATACTTTTTTTTCCCTTCTCAAAATAAATCTTAACTTCGCATTCGAATACTTCCGACAGCACCCAGAAAATGTTTAGCCTTTTTGCGCCGCTCCCGGATTTTATTTCCCGTGTATATTTGTCCACCCAGTTCTCCACTTCATTTCCCATTGCTGATTCTTGAATGAATTTAAATCTGTTTTTTTCAATGAAGTCATTAATTATCATGTTCAGTTCATCGATGTCATTCCTCTCTATTTCCCCTTTATCTAGTCTCCGTACAATCTGTCTCAATACCATTTCACTTAAGCTACAGTCGCCGCCTGAAGTTTGTATTGTCAGTATTACTCCCTCATGCAGTAGTATTAGTTTGCTCTCTGTCCGCCCTGCCATTTTCTTGTCGTTTTCCATTCCGTTATTTGTCTTTAATTTTACAGATTTCCAAGAGAAAACTATAATCACTTACCAATACCAATGAGATCGCTTCCAGTGTGTACGCTTCGGCTCGCCAACATTCACCGTTATCACTCTCTTGCTCTTGTCAGCGTGTTGGCTAGTTACGGTGCACACAACTTTGACATTCGTTTTTTCCCCTGAATTCTCTTCTCTTTGGCACAGACTTCGCCGTTCGATTGTCCCATCAACACTCACCGTTGTCGCTCTCTAACTCTTGCCAGCGTGTTGGCTAGATACGATACACGCTTCTTTTGGTTCGGTTTTTTCCCACTTCTCTTCGGCACTTATCTCGCCTTTCGGTTGTGCCACCAAAATTTACCGTTGTGGCTCACTTCCTCTTACCAGTGTACGTTGTATACACACTTTTTCATTCGCTTTTGCCTACTTCTTCTCTCTTAGGCACTCACTCTCAGCCCGCTCTGCTCTTGGACCGCACTATTTTTTTTCACCTTGCGAAAATGGCGTCTTTCGAATCACTGACGCCGCCGATTTTATTTGCTTCTGCGATATATATTTTTCATTTTCCCCCTTTTTCACTTTTATCTCCACGAAAGAAAATTGCTTCCTCTTCACTTCTTTTCATCCGAGAACCAGCTCTTGCCTTTTCAGGACTACATTTTTTCCTGTCAAGCCATAGGCTTAACCACCGCAAAAATGTCGTTCTTATCACTGGCGCCAACAATCTTAGCCTGATTTATCAACCTTTTCGATAAATACGGTAAACGACTATCACTGTATCACCCTTATTCACTCCGAATGCACGAATTATACACGAATTAGCGTCTTCTTCACTTCTTCTCGACAATGCCCGAGCTATTATCACTAATCACTCGCTATTCCGAATTGCTTTCTGCTAGGTGATATTAACTAGCGTAATAGTGGTTTACAGATTTCACCTTTCACACTTTCAATTTCACTTCTCGCCAATAGCCTTTTGCACTTTGTAATCACTTGACTTATTCGAATAAATCATACACGCCGTATAAAAAAGACGCTCTCCAGCATGCAAAATTGCGACTGTCTTGCTCAGCAACCGTTTCGAGAATGAAACAAACGGTTTGACAGCGGTTAGGTCCGAAACTGAGTTAGTTTCTGCTTCAAGCGAAAACGACATAAAAGTGCACATAGTCAAAAATTGAGTTTTCCTCGTTTACTCAGTTTTGAGTTTGGGATAACAATGTCAAATTTGAATACATTTTACTCAAGAGGGAAATACAGAAAATAATCATTCCGCATTTTTAATAAAAGTACAAAAACATTCATTGGCATTTCAAATATCATTTACCTGATCCTCTAGACCGTTGCCCAGGTGTTTGCGATGTTCGGGAACTTAATCCAAGGGTCGTTCTCTACATCTATTTCATGCCGATCGGCATCTTGTATAAACTGCCGAAACTACAAAAACACAACTGGAAGTAAGATTCGAAAGCAAGCAAAACTCAATGAAACTTACCTTCTAGTTTTATGGACGATCATCGGCTTTAACTTCAGGCTCTTTTTAAAATTTAAATCAACACCTAATTCCGCACACTTTTTTGAGAGTATTTTTTTCACTCAGAACTTTGAAGATTTTATGATTACTCAAGAAATGAGTTAGTTCTACTCAAATTAAAGCTCATTTTTTGCAATATTGCTATTACTTTTGAAATTGAGTGCTCCGAACTCAAATTTTGAATAGTTTTGAATGAGCGTGTATGCCGCACAAGGAAATAAAAATTTATCAAAATTCAATACAAGTTTAGACAATTAGTGCATTCTAATTAGTGAAAACACATTAGCCAAGAATGGCCATTGTTTTGCTGGCTAAAAGAAACAAAAATGATTAGTCGCTATGAAACGACGATAGAGGATTATTTTTTTTGCTTTTTTTATTTAGCCCATTTGACAGGTATATCCCGGAATCAAAACAATGAAGTTCCTACCACTGATGCCAGCGACAATCCTAATCTAGTGTTCTGTATCTACTTGACAGACGCCATTTTGGGGTAAACTGAGTTAGATATGCCACATTACTTGTATAAAAAATCTCTACAAAGTGGCGTTTATAGAATTTTGACATTCTGCTCGGTTACTGAGATGTAGCGAGAAACGTGCTGAGAAATTTGCAATTTTTGCTTCAAATGACTGTGTCTGGGGATTGGCTCAAATTATCTTGATGTAAAAGATGTTTTTATATGTAAAACTATCTGAAAAACACAATGGCATAATCTTTATCAAAACAAAAATGCTCGAATTCTGAGAAAAAACGCAATTTTATTTTTAAACTGGAAATATAGCATGTTTGGCATTACTGTAACCAAAAATAACTATTTTTCTAGATTCCCTGACTCATTTCCTTCAAAATGCATCTCACCGTTTGTTTATAGACCAAATGAAGCGAAAGATATGAATAAAAGTTAATAATTGATGATTTTTTTTCCACGTACGAATATGACACGCCATACAAATTTTGTCATCAATACACACCTATGACACGTGTGAGTGCGACTTTTGTTTACATTTATAGTAAAAACTCACAACATAGTCAACGGATCTTCGAAATATTTGAGATATTAATACAGAATAGATAAAAGCATCAATTGTCTTCTTTGAATTGTTTATATAATTTATAAGATTCAAGATACTCAATCTCAAACTTTAAAAATCGTTTTTCTCGAAATGTGCAAAATGGCGCTTGTCATAAGATAGCACAACAGCGACAATTTCCCTTCATCGAAATTTGATGCAATTGTATCAGATTTTAGCGATCTGAGTTCTGAAAATGAAGCCCTAAAACAAGAGATAAGATCTTTAAACACAGGTATGCCTTTCCACCAATGTGAACAAACTGGAAGTGGATTTAGACAAAACCATAAGGGGAAAAATTTCTGACATCGCAATTATTTTGGGAGTGCCTTTCCTTTCTAACTAAGATTGTACTGTTTTGCGTCTCCCACGGATACCCAGCGTTATAGATGCTAGAGCGGGAAAATATTATTGCCGCAATCAACTAACATTAGAGTCTCTGGAAGCTGATCAATCCACTTTAAACTATCGACACTTTTGCGCCATCCACTGTATTACAGTGGATATGCCGATAGCGTTTTATGCCCGGACTCACTTCCCAGGTGAGGTCCAATGGAGACTCGTACAAAATGGTGTCGGTGCAGCAACTTTAAAGGATCTGCAGTGGAAATATTCGCCGGAGCCCGCAATACCGTTTCCGATAGGCATAACTCATAGATAATCTAAAAAGAAAACAGCAGAAGTAAAAAGATTTTCCAAATGCACTGTCCTCCAAGCGACGCGCAATCAATCTTTTCCACGGTTTGGACAAATAGCTGTTGCGTAAGCCTTTCTGCCCTATAGATCGCTTCTAGTCGCTTTTCCACTCGCGGAGCGCGATCAAGAATTCGCGTTATATACGCAAGATTTAAAGCAAGAAAACGTAGCTTGTATCGACTTTCACACCGTAACACCTCGCACAACTTTGCAACTTCCTTGGCGACTTCTTCTGCCAATTTGGACTTGCTCGCTCGACGACAAAATGGATAAGACCCCGCCGAATTTCATTTGGGCGCCCAGGAAAACCTCAGTCACCTCTCCGTCGGGATTGCACTTACCATGCGCGTTACGGATAACAGCATATACATCAGTATTACTGTCATCCCTTAGAGAAGGATTTCAATACATCTAGCTTATCAATTTACTTAGCTGCATTTAGTAAAACTTCTGTGAGACTTATGAGCCTATTTTCATTCGGTACTTTGAATTGACCTAGAATATTCCCACTGCTAATTTATCGCAACCGCGACACTACCCCCTCTCAAAAGAAAAAAAAAAAGATTTTTTTTCTGGCACTCTACTACATCGTTGCGCGAATCTCAATGAATCATAATAAGAGACTCTAAGATTGGCTACTACAAAAAACGCGTTAGTGATCTTTTATAGTATTCAGGGTCATACATGTTCATCGTCCGCAGACTCAATATCAATTTTACTTAATACCGTTACTGACCTTCATCGTTTTAAACTCGGGTCTCAAGCAAAAATAATCCCAAAATACACTAGCACGATTTTCAAATTTATATATATATGCAAACAATTCATTAACAACTTTTTTTTGTACGTACATACATAATCCTTGTACACACGAATCGAAAATAAAAAATTTGCCATACTTATTCTATTTTAAAAATTCCATTTTCAGCTAGTATTTACAACTGATTCATTCAAGAGATCATTCTGGATAAGACTACTAAAATCTTTTCTCCACCTTTAAACACTATTGTCCAGGGCTTTCAATCTAAAAGAAAGGAGGTAAACTATCCAAGAAAGATCCCACTTTCCCACCTCGTATTGCTTTCTCATATAGAAAGGTTATGCAATAACTCTAAAAATCGTGAATCTAATCCCGGCCCGGAGGGCCGAGAGTCGTATTCCATTCGACTCAGCTCGTCGAGATCGGAAAAAGTCTGCGTGTGTATGTATGTATGTGTGTATGTATGTATGTGTGTATGTGGAAAAAGTGTAACCTCTGTTTCTCAGAGATGGCTGGACCGATTTGCACAAACTTAGTCTCAAATGAAAGGTACAACGTTCCCATCAGCTGCTATTGATTTTTTTTTATTTATTGGATTTCTGGTTCTGGAGTTACGGCTTGAAGAGTGCGGCCACACAGCTAATTCCCATATAAAATGAACTGAAAAATGCGCAAAGGGGGGAGTAAAGGAAAATTTCCAAATCGAATTAGTATTTTTGATACCAAATGCCTTTAAAATTCATGAAACGTGGAGATTTTATGTAATCTTGAAAAAAAAAATTTGGCGAGAATTGACTTTTTTTAACTTTGGCACAGTTTTACCTTTCTCATATAGAAAGGTTATGTAATCACTCTAAAAATCGTCAAACTAATCATATTCCATTCCACTCAGCGTGTGTGTATGCATTTTTTTACAATGGAGAATACATTAACGTACTAGCCCAGTACACGTGCTATTAGTAGATGCCAAGCTACCACACGGGATGTACTAGGGGTGTTTTTTTAACAATGGAGAAGACGTTTACGTACTAATCCAGTACACGTGCTATTAGTAAGTGTCCAAGCTACCACACGGGGTGTACTGGGGGCGAGTCGGGCTCGAATGGTGACGCTGCCATTAATACCGACTAAACTCCATTGGGCTCCGCCATCGTTCCCCCCAGGAACTACCTCTCGGTATTACTTCTGGTGGATGGATGTACTTAATGTACTCATTCACTCTCGCTCACGCGTTCATACGTCCTGTATGAGGCTTACTTGGGTGCTCTCTCTGTCGCACCTTGATTCACTCTCTAACGCTCCACATGAGGCTGACTTTTGTGCTCACCTTTTTCGTTCCTTGCGAGGCTGACTTGTGTGCTCACCTTACTCATTCCTTGCTAGGCTTACTTTTGTGCACGCCTCTACCATACCATATGAGGCTGACTTGGATGCTCACCCTAACACCGATCGTACCACTCTATTGTACCCCTGTCACTCCCCCTGGCATCCCATGTGGGACATTTTTCTTTGGCCCCACTTCTGACATACCATGCGAGGCTAACTTGTGTGCTCACCTTTCTCATTCCTTGATAGGCTTACTTTTGTGCTAAACTCCAGGCACCACTTCTGACATACCATGCGAGGCTGACTTGTGTGCTCACCTTTCTCATTCCTTGATAGGCTTACTTTTGTGCTAGCCTTTACCATACCATGTGAGGCTGACTTTTGTGCTCACCCTTAACATACCGTGTGAGACTGACTTGGATGCTCACCCTTTCACTCCTCTTCCACGCCATGAGGCATCGATAGGTAATTCCCAACATACTACGCTACGACCCTCACATCTTGGCATGAGGCAGTCCACATATACGCCTATACTCTCGCTCTTCTGCCTTGCTTCGGGGTGGCTTGGTTTACCCCTTACGCGGTTGCCATTCGCTGCGCCAAACCTGCCTCAGCATGGACAGACCATTCATTCACTTTTCTGCGCTCGGCCCTTTTCGCTCCAACTAACCAATCACTAGTTAGTCGTGCCCGTCGTCTGTTGCTCGGTGCGCCAAATTACCTGTAGCCTACAGGCAATCGGGTGGTAGCAGCCGAGACTGCGTTCCACTTCTCCACCGATAGACACATCCGCTGAATAAGGGTATCAGGGGTTGTGTCCCAGCCACAGACGTCAAGCATTGCTCTTCTTTCGACGTCGAACCTAGGACATACGAACAGTATGTGTTCGGCAATTTCGTCTACACCTGGGCAGTCCGGGCAGACTGGGACCTCTGCGTGCCCGAACCTGTGGAGCTACTGTCGGAAACAGCCATGGCTTGACAGGAATTGTGTCAGATGGAAGTGAACTTCCCCATGGGGTCTTCCCACCCAGCTCGATGTGTTAGGTATCAGCCGGTGGGCCCACCTACCTTTGCGAGGAGTTATCCCACTCATGCTACCATCTGGCGACCGAGGTCACCCTGGTGCGCTCGCGGGCTCCTCTATTTCCACGTAGCTCGAAGCAGTCCTCATCGTCCCGAATAACTAGCCCGACTGGCATCATGCTGGCTATCACGCGGGATGCATCGTGTGATACCGTGCGGTAGGCAGATATCACTCTGAGGCACATCACGCGGTAGGTGCCCTCCAGTTTCTGTAGGTAACTGGTTACCCTCAGTGCTCTTGACCATGACGGGCCGCCGTACCTGAGGATAGATACGGTAACTGCATGGATAACTGCATGTTGTGTCGACTTGCGGTTGTTGACGATAACTACCTCCGTCTTATGATGAGCGAGCTCCAGGCCTCTCGCGCTCATCCATTCCTCCACCGTGTTGATCGCGTGTTCTGCGGTTAGTTTTACCTCAGGGATTGACTCCCCGTAGACCTCCAAGGTTACGTCGTCGGCAAAGCCGACGATCTTGACCCCAGGAGAGAACTTCAGTCTCAGAACCATACATACAAGTCATACATGAAGTTCCATAGCACCGGGCCTAGGATCGAGCCCTGCTGGACTCCGGCGGTAATCGGAAACCTTTTCTGACCGGCATCGGTCTTGTATAGCAGTACGCGATTCTGGAAGTAACTTTCCAGGATCCGGTATAGGCATCTCTGCATAGCTAGCCTGAACATGTTCGGGTTCGCTATGATCGCTGCCTTGAGAGCGCTGTTTGGAACTCCATCCGGCCCTGGAGCTTTGTTCATTGCTAGGGATTTAGCCACTGCGAGTAGTTCTTCATTCGTCACCGGAGCCACCATTTCGGTACTCGGTACTTCGATAATCGTCGCCTACCGGTCCGGAGACCGTTCTGGGGGTGAAGAGCCCCCTTTGGTCTTGACAATCACGATCCTGTAGGCGTTATCCCACGGGTTCGCATTGGCACTCTCACACAGGTTGTCGAAACACGCTCTCTTGCTGCATTTAATGGCCTTGTTAAGGGCCAATTTCGCAGCTCGAAACACTTCTCGGCGGTTCTCGCTTGCATCCTCGGTGCGGGCTCTTTGCATCCTACGTCTAGCTCTGAGGTAGGCTGATCGTAGAGCTGCAATCTCGGCACTCCACCAATATACTGGGCATCTGCCGTTTCTTGGCAGGGTTTTTCTTGGCATAATGGCGTCGCACGCGCGTGATAGAACAGCAGTCCCAAGGCCGCGGTGAAAGCTTCGCTGTCGAAGTGATTGGACTTCCACCCGCGTACCTTACAGGGATCTCCCGCCCTCGGATGCTGCACATCATAGTTGATCTTAAAGGGGATTGCTAAATGATCGCTATAGGTGTAGCCTTCGTCTACCCTCCATTCCATGCCTGGAGCCAGACTCGGGCTGGTAAATGTTACGTCAATCCATGCCTCCACCCCGTTTCTACGGAATGTGCTAACGGAGCCATTATTAGCTAGCACAGTATCGAGTTTCGCAAGCGCCTCCATTAGCGCTTGGCCCTTACTATTTGTACAGCGGCTGCCCCACTCTACTGCCCAAGCGTTAAAGTCTCCCGCTATAACTACCGGTTTCCGGCCCACTAGGTCAGATGAGAGCCTGTCGATCATCTGGTTGAACTGTTCTATGGGCCACCTTGGTGGAGCGTAGCA
The DNA here is from genome assembly GCF_030247195.1 of Topomyia yanbarensis. Taxonomy (NCBI): domain Eukaryota; kingdom Metazoa; phylum Arthropoda; class Insecta; order Diptera; family Culicidae; genus Topomyia; species Topomyia yanbarensis. Next base: position 271,876,877 of record NC_080671.1, read on the forward strand.
GCTACAATAGAACACATCATTTATCTTGGCAATCGCAACACCCTCGGCGGAGGAGTGTATTACCTCTTGAACCGGGAACCGTCTCGTTGTACAGATTGCCACCATTCCAGACCCGTCCGACACCCAATTGCCGTTACCGGCAGGGATGTTGTACGGGTCTGATAGGAGGGCGACATCTGTCCTCGACTCCGAGACCGACTGCCACAGCAGCTGATGGGCTGCTGCACAATGGTTAAGATTTAGCTGTGTAACGTTCGCGGCTTCTTCTTATTTGCCATTTATGCGCCTTAGTGCAACCCCGCTCCTTATGCCCCTCCTCGCCACAGCGACGAGATAGTTTGCTCCTGTCTGTGCCCTTACGTTCGTAAGATTTATGGCCGTACTAATGGCACCGATAGCACCTATCCACTGAAGGTGGCTGGGGTATGCTAATTGGGCATACCGACCAGCCGATCTTCAGTTTACCTTTCACGGTAACCTTTTCAGCATCAGCCTTCAGTAGCCTGAGGTAGGCTACTTGGGTACCGGAGGGTCTCCCTCTCAAACGCACTGATGCCCGCTCGATTATCACGTCGCATTGCTCCTTAACGGCTGCGACGACATCGTCTGCGGTCGTTAACTCGTCCAGATGCTTGCACTGGAGAGTCATTTCCGCCCCTAACGACCTGACCTGAGCGCCTTCACCCAAGACCTCTTGGGCCAAGGTTACCCTCAGTGCTCTTGACCATGACGGGCCGCCGTACCTGAGGATAGATACGGCAACGCCTGCCAGTAACCTACGTCTACTGGCGCACACCTTTGAGCTGTTGGACATCATTCTCGATAGAGCCGCAGCAGCAGTCGACGCTCTCTTGCATGTATATTCGACATGGCTGCCGAAGGTCAGCTTGTCGTCTATAATGACTCCGAGAGACTTCAGACTTCGCTGTGAAGTGATCGCGACTTCTCCCACATGAATAACTGCATGTTGTGCCGACTTGCGGTTGTTTACGATAACTACCTCCGTCTTATGATGAGCAAGCTCCAGGCCTCTCGCGCTCATCCATTCCTCCACCGTGTTGATCGCGCGTTCTGTGGTTAGTTCTACCTCAGGGATTGACTCCCCGTAGACCTCCAAGGTTACGTCGTCGGCAAAGCCGACGATCTTGACCCCAGGAGGGAACTTCAGTCTCAGAACCATACATACAAGTCATACATGAGGTTCCATAGCACCGGGCCTAGGATCGAGCCCTGCGGGACTCCGGCGGTAATCGGAACCCTTTTCTGACCGGCATCGGTCTCGTATAGCAGTACGCGGTTTTGGAAGTAACTTTCGAGGATCCGGTACAGACCCACCGGTAGGCTAAGCCGATGTAACGAGAGCGCGATGGCATCCCAGTTTGCACTATTGAATGCGTTCTTCACGTCAAGTGTTACTAACGCACAGTATCGAATGCCTCGCCTTTTTCGTTGGATCGCTATCTTGGCAGTCTTTATCACTGAGTTGAGAGCGTCCACTGTGGATTTACACTTCCGAAAGCCAAACTGGTTGCTTGACAGACCGTCCGTACCTTCCGCGTACGGGGTTAGCCTGTTGAGGATGATCCTCTCAAGCAGTTTGCCAGTCGTGTCGATCAGACAGATTGGTCTGTAGGCCGATGGGTCGCCTGGCGGCTTCCCGGGCTTCGGCAACAGCACCAGTTTCAGCCTTTTCCATCTATCGGGGAAACGGCACTCGTCAAGGCATCTCTGCATAGCTAGCCTGAACATGTTCGGGCTCGCTATGATCGCTGCCTTGAGAGCGATGTTTGGAACTCCATCCGGCCCTGGAGCTTTGTTCATTGCTAGGGATTTAGCCACTGCGAGTAGTTCTTCATTCATCACTGGAGCCACCATTTCGGCCGCGCCCGCACTGTCTCGTAGTGCAGGTGGCCAGGGGCTTGTGGCTCGAGACGGGAAGAGTACTTCGATAATCGTTGCCAACCGGTCCGGAGACCGTTCTGGGGGTGAGGAGCCCCCCTTTGGTCTTGGCCATCACAATCCGGTAGGCGTCACCCCACGGATTCGCGTTGGCACTCTCACACAGGTTGTCGAAACACGCTCTCTTGCTGCTTTTAATGGCCTTGTTGTCTGCTCGGCGTGGTCACTCTCGCCCTCGCTTACCTCAGCCAGACGGCGTTTGGCCTTAACGGTTGCACGCCGTGTGGTGTCGGTTTTTGCACCCTCGCCTGGCGACTTCCTAGGGCGCTTCGCGTTCGACGTATTGCGATTGCCCTTGCCCTTGCCTTTTCCCTTCGAGGGGAACTCGGCCGCCGCTTCGAGCGACGTAGAAGGTGAAGGCCACTGTCTGAGTGCCCGTATCGACCTTCTCTTTTCCCTCCCTCTTGGAGGCCACTGTCTGGGTTTCTCTGTCGGACTTCTCCCGACATTCCACCCTCTTGGCATAAGCCTGCTGTTTCTGTCTTGCGACACGAACAGTTTGTCGGAGTTCCAGGAGACTCTGTTTTAACTCCTTGCTTATGTTTTGCTTTGCGCTAGTGTACTCGATTATTGAATCGAGCTGCTCCACCACTTTGCGCATCGCCGATAATGGCCCGTCCGGTGCGTTGGTAGGGCTATTTCCTACCGCTGCTGGGGGGTCACTGGTGCTTTCAGATGCACCACTCATCGCTCCACTACTCTCCCCACGGGGGGAGATCTCGCCAAACCACCTCTAGTGAAGGGGTTTGGCACCTCCGTTTGTTTACTATTTTTTATTTTTGTTCTCCATATCAAATCCCACGAGTAGCGCGAGAATAAATGTCCGCCACGCCAGAGCTCCGCATTAGCGTGGTAAGGGACGCTTACTGTGGGGGTTGCCCAGGTACTCCACAGGCTCCGTTAACGAACGAGCATCTTTTTCACCCCCTCGATCACTCATCCCTCGGCACGGGTCGCTTCACGCCTTGGAATTGGGGTTATGACCTACCTTGCTTTACGTGGTGACCTCGGCCCAGATCATCACAACCATCCTCCTTTACCAGGGCTTTGGACCTGTACCTCTGGTTCTCAATAGTTCCATGTACGTATATTATTACAGACATGCCACTATTGAGATCCGTCATTCGCTAGCGGAGTTCCATGGTACTGGGGGTGTGTCGGGCTCGAATTGTGACGCAGCCATTAATTCCGATTAAACCGCATTGGGCTCCGACATCGTTCGATTCAGGGACTACCTCTCGGTATTACTTCTGTGGGATGGCTGTACTTAATGTACTCATTCACTCTCGCTCACGCGTTCATACGTCCTGTATGAGGCTTATTTGGGTGCTCTCTCTGTCGCACCTTGATTCACTCTCAAACACTCCACATGAGGCTGACTTTTGTGCTCACCTTTTTCGTTCCTTGCGAGGCTGACTTGTGTGCTCACCTTACTCATTCCTTGCTACCTCTAACATACCATGTGAGGCTGACTTGGGTGCTCAACGTTTTCATACCTTGTGAGGCTGACTTTTATGCTCACCTCTCCCATACCATGTGAGGCTGACTTTTGTGCTCACCCTTAACATTCCGTGTGAGACTGACTTGGATACTCACCCTTTCACTCCTCTTCCAAGCCACGAGGCATCGATAGCTAAGTCCCAACATACTACTCTACGACCCTCACATCTTGGCATGAGGCAGTCCACATATACGCCTATACACTCGCTCTTCTGTCTTGCTTCGGGGTGGCTGGGTTTTCCTCTTACGCGGTTGCCAGTCGCTGCACCAAACCTGCCTCAACATGAACAGACCATTCACTCACTTTTCTGCGCTCGTCCCTTTTCGCTCCAACTAACCAATCACTAGTTAGTCGTGCCCGTCGTCTGTTGCTCGGTGCGCCAGATTCCCTGTAGCCTACAGGCAATCTGGGTGGTTGCAGTCGAGACTGCGTTCCATTTCTCCACCGATTGACACATCCGCTGAATAAGGGTATCAGGGGTTGTGTCCCAGCCACAGACGTCAAGCATTGCTCTTCTTTTGACGTCGAAACGAGGACATACGAACAGTATGCGTTCGGCAGTTTCGTGTACACCTGGACAGTCAGGGCATGTTGGGATCTCCGCGTACCCGAACCTGTAGAAGTACTGTCTGAAGCAGCCATGACCTGACAGGAATTGTGTCTTCCCCATGGGGTCTTCCCACCCTGCTCGATATGTTAGGTATCACCCGGTGGGTCCACCTACCTTTCGAGGAGTTATCCCACTCACGCTGCCATCTGGCGACCGAGGTCACCATGGTGCGCTCGCGGGCTCCTCTATTTCCACGTAGCTCGAAGCACTCTTCATCTTCCCGGATGACCAGCCCGACTGGCATCATGCTCGTTATCACGCAGGATGCATCGTGTGATACCGTGCGGTAGGCAGATGTCACTCTGAGGCACATCACGCGGTAGGTGCCCTCCATTTTCCGTAGGTAACTGGTTACCCTCAGTGCTCTTGATCATGACGGGCCGCCGTGCCTGAGGATAGATACGGTAACGCCTGCCAGTAGCCTACGTCTACTGGTGCACACCTTTGAGCTATTGGACATCATCCTCGATAGAGCAGCAACAGCAGTCGACGCTCTCTTGCATGTACAGTTGACGTGGCTGCCGAAGGTCAGCTTGTCGTCTATAATGACTCCGAGAGACTTCAGACTCCGCTGTGAGGTGATCACGACTTCTCCCACATAGATAGCTGCATGCGACGTGCGGTTGTTGACAATAACTACCTCCGTCTTATGATGAGCGAGCTCCAGGCCTCGTGCGCTCATCCATTCCTCCACTGGAGCTCCGGAAAACTTTTCATGTCGCAAGACAGAAACAGCAGGCTTATGCCAAGGGGGTGGAATGTCGGGAGAAGTCCGACAGAGAAACCCAGACAGTGGCCTCCAAGAGGGAGGGAAGAGGGAAGGTCGATACAGGCACTCAGACAGTGGCCTTCACCTTCTATGGAGCAGCCACGTCGCTCGAAGCGGCGGCCGAGTTCCCCTCGAAGGGAAAAGGCAAGAGCAAGGGCAATCGTAAGACGGCGTCGAACGTGAAGCGCCCTAGAAAGTCGCCAGGCGAGGGTGCAAAAAGCGACACCACACGGCGTGCAACCGTTAAGGCCAAACGCCGTCTGGCCGAGGTAAGCGAGGGCGAGAGTGACCTCGCTCAGCAGAGCGTTGGTACCAGCAACCCTGCGCGACCGGGGCAGGGGGCGTTAACCCCTGGACGCTGGTCACCAGGAAGAAGCCGGCACCGACAACGGAGGTACCGCGGTCCGCGAAGAAGGCCAGGGACAGAGGCGAGACCTTGTGGTTTAAAACCGACAAGGACAAATACGCCGACGTCCCAAAGTCGATGAAGGCGGCCGAGAGCCTTTCGGCTCTTGGGCAAGATGTGCGTAGCGTGAGACGCACCAACACGGGAGAAATGCTTCTGGTGCTGAAGCGAGGCGCACAATCTAGTGCGGTGTACAAGGCCTTGGCCCAAGAGGTCCTTGGTGAAGGCGCCCAAGTCAGGTCGCTAGGGGCGGAAATGACTATCCAGTGCAAGCATCTGGACGAGTTAACGACCGCAGAAGATGTCGTCGCAGCCGTTAAGGAGCAATGCGACGTCACAATCGAGCGGGCATCTGTGCGTTTTAGAGATGAACCCTCTGGCACCCAAGTAGCCTACCTCAGGCTACTGAAGGCGGATGTCAAAAAGGTAACCGAGAAAGGTAAGCTGAAGATCGGCTGGTCGGTATGCCCAATTAGCATACCCCAGCCGCCTTCAGTGGATAGGTGCTATCGGTGCCTTGAGTCCGGCCACAAAGCCTACGAGTGCAATGGCATAGATAGGAGCAAACTATGTCGTCGCTGCGGCGAGGAGGGGCATAAAGAGCGGGGTTGCACTAAGGCGCACAAGTGCCTTATCTGCACCGCTAAGAAGCAAGCCTATAAACATGCTATGGGTGGACCTTCGTGTGCCTTCGGTGAGGTAAATAAGAAGAAGCCGTGAACGTCACACAGCTAAATATTAACCATTGTGCAGCAGCCCAACAGCTGCTGTGGCAGTCGGTCTCGGAGTCGAGGACAGATGTCGCCCTCCTATCAGACCCGTACAACATCCCTGCCGGCAACGGCAATTGGGTGTCGGACGGGTCTGGAATGGTGGCAATCTGTACAACGGGACGGTTCCCGGTTCAAGAGGTAATACACTCCTCCGCCGAGGGTGTTGCGATTGCCAAGACCAATGGTGTGTTCTATTGTAGCTGCTACGCCCCACCAAGGTGACCAATAGAACAGTTCAACCAGATGATCGACAGGCTCTCGTCAGACCTAGTGGGCCGGAAAACGGTAGTCATAGCGGGAGACTTTAACGCTTGGGCAGTGGAGTGGGGCAGCCGCTGTAAAAATAGCAGGGGTCAAGCGCTAATGGAGGCGCTTGCGAAACTCGATACTGTGCTAGCTAATAATGGCTCCGCTAGTACATTCCGTAGAAACGGGGTGGAGGCGTGGATTGACGTAACATTTGCCAGCCCGAGTCTGGCTCCAGGCATGGAATGGAGGGTAGACGAAGGCTACACCCATAGCGATTATCTAGCAATCCGCTTTAGGATCAACTATGGTGTGCAGCTTCCGAGGGCGGGAGATCCCTGTTAGGTACGCGGGTGGAAGTCCAATCACTTCGACAGCGAAGCTTTCACCGCGGCCCTGGGACTGGAGGCCAACACCGACAGTCTAAGTGGGGATGCGCTGGTAGCTGCTCTATCACGCGCGTGCGACGCGACTATGCCGAGAAAAACACTGCCAAGAAACGGCAGATGCCCGGTATACTGGTGGAGTGCCGAGATTGCAGCTCTACGGTCAGCCTGCCTCAGAGCTAGACGTAGGATGCAAAGAGCTCGCACCGAGGATGCAAGAGAGAACCGCCGTGAAGTGTTTCGAGCTGCGAAATTGGCCCTTAACAAGGCCATTAAATGCAGCAAGAGAGCGTGTTTCGACAATCTGTGTGAGAGTGCCAACGCGAATCCGTGGGGTGACGCCTACAGGATTGTGATGGCCAAGACCAAAGGGGGGCTCTTCACACCCAGAACGGTCTCCAGTCCGGTTGGCGACGATTATCGAAGTACTCTTCCCGTCTCGAGCCACAAGCCCCTGGCCACCTGCACTACGAGACAGTGCGGGCACGGCCGAAATGGTGGCTCCGGTGACGAATGAAGAACTACTCGCAGTGGCTAAATCCCTAGCAATGAACAAAGCTCCAGGGCCGGATGGAGTTCCAAACAGCGCTCTCAAGGCAGCGATCATAGCGAACCCGAACATGTTCAGGCTAGCTATGCAGAGATGCCTTGACGAGTGCCGTTTCCCCGATAGATGGAAAAGGCAGAAATTGGTGCTGTTGCCGAAGCCCGGGAAGCCGCCAGGCGACCCATCGGCGTACAGACCAATCTGTCTGATCGACACGACTGGCAAACTGCTTGAGAGGATCATCCTCAACAGGCTAACCCCGTACGCGGAAGGTACGGACGGCCTGTCAAGCAACCAGTTTGGCTTTCGGAAGGGTTAGTCCACAGTGGACGCTCTCAACTCAGTAATAAATACTGCCGAGATAGCGATCCATCGGAAAAGGCGAGGCATTCGATACTGTGCGTTAGTGACACTTGACGTGAAGAACGCATTGAACAGCGCAAGCTGGGATGCCATTGCGCTCTCGTTACACCGGCTTAGCCTACCGGATCCTGGAAAGTTACTTCCAGAACCGCGTACTGCTATACGAGACCGATGCCGGTCAGAAAAGGGTTCCGATTACCGCCGGAGTCCCGCAGGGCTCGATCCTAGGCCCGGTGCTATGGAACCTCATGTATGACTTGTATGTATGGTTCTGAGACTGAAGTTCCCTCCTGGGGTCAAGATCGTCGGCTTTGCCGACGACGTAACCTTGGAGGTCTACGGGGAGTCAATCCCTGAGGTAGAACTAACTGCAGAACACGCGATCAGCACGGTGGAGGAATGGATGAGCGCGAGAGGCCTGGAGCTCGCTCATCATAAGACGGAGGTAGTAATCGTCAACAACCGCAAGTCGGCACAACATGCAGTTATCCATGTGGGAGAAGTCGCGATCACTTCACAGCGAAGTCTGAAGTCTCTTGGAGTCATTATAGACGACAAGCTGACCTTCGGCAACCATGTCGATTATACATGCAAGAGAGCGTCGACTGCTGTTGCGGCTCTATCGAGGAAGATATCCAACAGCTCAAAGGTGTGCGCCAGTAGACGTAGGTTACTGGCAGGCGTTGCCGTATCTATCCTCAGGTACGGCGGCCCGTCATGGTCAAGAGCACTGAGGGTAACCAGTTACCTACAGAAACTGGAGAGCACCTACCGCGTGATGTGCCTCAGAGTGATATCTGCCTACCGCACGTTATCACACAATGCATCCTGCGTGATAGCGAGCATGATGCCAGACGGGCTGGTCATTCGGGAAGATGAGGAGTGTTTCGAGCTACGTGGAAATAGAGGAGCCCGCAAGCGCACCAGAGTGACCTCAGTCGCCAGATGATGATGATGATGGTCCCACCTCATACCCCCACAAAGGTGTGAGCTGAACGATTTATCTAGAAGATAATTAATATTTTAAATCATGAAAAGACCAGTTAACAAAAAAAACGGACTGGTTCAATTTACAGACATAGCCTTTCCTTCAAAAGAACGTAACCAGATATATTTCGAATATTCCATCAACAACCAGGGTCCATCAAGAAAATTTCCATTCCAGGAAGATACTTGATAGAATCGGGAATTGAACCCAATAGCTTCCATTTCTGATAATTCTCTGTAAGACTCCTCCCGCCTGACCAAGACATCGGTACTACCACCTGCTAAGGTGGGAAGTGACGAGCCTAGTGGCAATGCAGAGTCTAATCTAAAGTTGCGTACCACTAACCCAAGACAATCCAGGGATATTCCTTTCCGGGAATACCCTGGATTGATCAGGAATTGAACCCGATATCTTGTTTTATCAGAAGAAGTCACCAAGCCCCCCACTCAACGAACCAACTCCGTTATTGCCGCTATGGCAGCAATAACCGAGATTAACCCTATTGTCGAGTAAAGCCAGCAAAGCAACTCCATCATCAAATCAGACCCTGATCACAACAAAAGTCTAAAAGCTTCAATTCAACCCGATGAGCTCTTAGTACTGGTCACCATGTTCGATTTCAAGTTAGTCTCTATCTGCTTATCGCGCGCGTGGCTCAGACTTCTGTAGACATCTCATTATTTTTAATAACTATAATAAACAATTAACAAAAATCCATCATCATCATAGCGAATATAATAACTTAGTGTGACTAAATGCAAATAATAGAAGAGAAAAAAATACAATCTTCGTGGTATTACATAGTTAGTCAAATAACTCCAAAATATAAAAATTCAAAAAATCTGTCTACAAAGCAGATTTTACGTGGCAGCGATGGCAGCGTGAGTGGGACAACTCCTCGAAAGGTAGGTGGACCCACCGGCTGATACCTAGCATATCAAGCTGGGTGGGAAGACCCCATGGGGAAGTTCACTTCCACCTGACACAATTCCTGTCAAGCCATGGCTGTTTCCGACAGTACCTCCACAGGTTCGGGCACGCAGAGGTCCCAGCCTGCCCGGACTGCCCAGGTGTAGACGGAACTGCCGAACACATACTGTTCGACGTCGAAAGAAGAGCAATGCTTAACGCCTGTGGCTGGGACACAACCCCTGATACCCTTATTCAGCGGATGTGTCAATCGGTGGAGAAGTGGAACGCAGTCTCGGCTGCTACCATACAGATTGCCTGTAGGCTACAGGTAATCTGGCGAACCGAGCAACAGACGACGGGCACGGCTAACTAGTGATTGGTTAGCTGGAGCGAAAAAGGCCAAGCGCAGGAGTGAATGGTCTGTTCATGCGGAGGCAGGTTTGGCGCAGCGACTGGCAACCGCGTAAGAGGCAAACCCAGCCACCCCGAAGCAAGACAGAAGAGTGAGTGTATAGGCGCATAAGTGGACTGCCTCATGCCAAGACGGGAGGGTCGTAGCATAGTATGTTGCTATCGATGCCTCATGGCGTGGCAGAGGAGTGAAAGGGTGAGCATCCAAGTCAGTCTCACACGGCATGTTAAGGGTGAGCACAAAAGTCAGCCTCACAAGGTATTGTAGAGGCTAGCACAAAAGTCAGCCTAGCAAGGAATGAAAAAGGTGAGCACACAAGTCAGCCTCGCATGGTATGTCAGAAGTGGGGCCTAAGAAAAATGTCCCACATGGGATGCCAGGGGGAGTGACAGAGGTACAATAGAGTAGCACGATTGAAAGTGAACCAGGTGATAGGGTGAGCACCCAAGTCAGCCTCACATGGTATGGGTGGGGCGAGCACTAAAGTAAGCCTAGCAAGGAATGAGTAAGGTGAGCACAAAAGTCAGCCTCATGTGGGAGTGTTTGAGAGTGAATCAAGGTGGATAGAGAGAGCACCCAAGTAAGCCTCATACAGGACGTATGGGCGCGTGAGTGAGAGTGAATGAGTACATTAAGTACAGCCATCCCCCCAGAAGTAATATCGAGAGGTAGTTCCTGGGAGGAACGATGGCGGAGCCCAATGGAGTTTAGTCGGTATTAATGGCAGCGTCACCATTCGAGCCCGACACGCCCCCAGTGCACCCCGTGCGGTAGCTTGGACCCTACCAATAGCACGTGTACTGGGCTAGGACGTAAAGATTTTCTCCATTGTAAATAAAATACATGCACATACACATATAGATATTTTCCCAATTTGTCGAGCTGAGTCGAATAGTATATGAGACTCGGCCTTTATATATATATATATATATATATATATATATATATATATATATATATATATATATATATATATATATATATATATATATATATATATATATATATATATATATATATATATATATATATATATATATATATATAATATATATATATATATATATATATATATATATATATATATATATATATATATATAGGGTGCTTGGTTCATGATTAAGAACCTCTCGAGGAATGATAGATTGACATTTTTGGAGAAAAAATCGTTCTACACATACCATCAAATTTCAACAGTTACAGAGTTATTGAACTTTTTGTGTGAAAAATTTATTTATCTTAAAATACCTCTAACTTGAAAAGTGTACTTCGTATTTTAAGTCTTTTAGTTCCATTGGAAAAGTGAGAAAATTTTCTATTGAGTGGTGTTCTCATATCTTTCAGTTAATTAGTTTTGGTTACCTTTTAGCTGCAAAGTAGTTTAAAGTTAGTGTTTGTGATGAGGTTTTTGTTATTTTCTCAAAATAATAAATTATGATTATAGCAATATCTAGTATACAAAAGTTGGGTCTTAGGACGATTCATAATTTATTTTTTAACATCATATTCCTATCTCTTCTCGTTTCTTTGTAATTTCATTACAAAACTTTTCCTGTAATCGACTTGCAAATGCTTAAAAGTCTCTAATCTAAAAAATATGCTTTATTGCGTTATTTTCAAGGATTCATTTAAAGGCTAAGAAAATTTCCTTTCGATGCATGTGCAAATATCTCTTAGTTAAGTGTACTAAATAACTTTTTACTAGTTAAATACCTCTAAACTAGCGTTTTTTGAGAGTTTTGTAATTATTCTAATTATTAATCAACGAAATTTATCGTAACTATTGTTCATTTGGTGCCCCTTAACAAACTCTAAAACTTGTTATTTGTTACTTTATCCATATCTCTTTTCATTTCGCTGCAATTTAATAGTTAATACAGCATGACCTCACCACAAATGCAATGGGTTCGAAATCATTCTTTTTGCATATGAAACGATGTGATAAAAATGATTTTGCGTCGAACAAAAATAGATAATTGAATGGAGTTAAAAAAAGAATTGTAGAACTTGTTGAGATACGTTAATTCTATGATAATAATGATGATGTTTATTATTTACTATTTTAAGAAAATAACGAAATGTTAGTAATAACAATAACATTAAATAAATTTACTTTATTGAAAATTTAACAATTTTATTCGATTTTTTGTTCATTTCTCAAAAATCTTAATAGTTAACATCATTATTTTAATAATTCAGATTATTAGTCTTGATGAGCTGCATAATTCGTTTTTTGACATGATACAATTATCCTTTCTTGTTTTCATGTGTTTGGGTCACTGAACTTGGATATTTTTATCTCATTTTTACTAATACTAGCTCTAATTGAAAAAGTATGGCACTTATTGTACCATTTCTTCTTTTCATTCGAAAGCCAGGGAAATTTTTCAGAGAAAAATGTATTAATACCTTTCAGTTAAGTGAATTTAGTAAAAATTATGCAGCTCATCAAGACTAATAATCTGAATTATTAAAATAATGATGTTAACTCTTAAGATTTTTGAGAAATGAACTAAAAATCGAATAAAATTGTTAAATTTTCAATAAATTACTTTGAAAAGGTTATTTAACCTCATTACCTGAGACATGTGAGGACTACGCTCAATGGAAAATTTCCTCACCTATTCAATGGACCTAAAATATTTGAAATACAAAGTATGCTTTTTGAGTCAGGGGTATTTTAAGACAAATAAGTTTTTAACGCAAAAAGTTCAATAACTTAGTAACGGTTGAGATTCGATGGTATGTGTAGAACAATTTTTTCTCCTAATATGACACTCAATCACCCCTGTATGTGTATATATATATATATATATATATATATATATATATATATATATATATATATATATATATATATATATATATATATATATATATATATATATATATATATATATATATATATATATGTATATATATATATATATATATATATATATATATATATATATATATATATATATATATATATATATATATATATATATATATATATATATATATATATATATATATATATATATATATATATATATATATATATATATATATATATATATATATATATATATATATATATATATATATATATATATATATATATATATATATATTCCTGTAACCGACTTGCAAGTGCTTAAAAAACTCTAATCTAAAAAAATATGCTTTATATCGTTATTTACAAGATTTTATTGGAAAGCTGAGAAAATTTCCTATCAGTATATGAACAAATATCTTTTTGTTAAGTGTACTAAATGATTTTTTACCAACGAAATAACTCAAAATTTGTGTTTTTGGAGTTTTTTTTTTAAATTATTAATTATTAAAATAATCAACAAAATTTATCGTAACTATTGTTCATTTGATACCCCTTAATGTTCTCTATAACTTTTTATTTGACACTTTGTCTATATCTCTTTTCATTTTGCTTCTATTTAATAGTTAACACAGCATGACCTCGCCACAAATGTAGTGGGTTCGAAATCGTTATTTTTGCATATGAAACGATGTGATAAAAACGATTTTACGTCGAAACCAAAAGAGATAATTGAATTGAGTCAAAAAAGAACTGTAGAACATGCTGAGATGAATTGTTTCCTTGATAATAATGGTGATGTTTATTATTTACTATTTTAAGAAAATTAACGAAAATGCTAATAGTAGCACTAGCTTTAAACTAATTTACTTCTAAAAGAATACTAAATTCACTTAACTGAAAGGTATTAATACATTTTTCACTGTAAAATTTTCCTGGCTTTCGAATAAAAAGAAAAAAAGTACAATAAGTGCCATACTTTTTCAATTAGAACTGGTATTAGTGAAAATGAGATAAAAATATCCAAGTTGAATAACTCAAACTCATGAA